>NC_047111.1:17632396-17744732 GCF_902500255.1 Thalassophryne amazonica | reverse complement strand
TCGTATACTTAATATTGCTAAAACACACACACACACACACACAGAACCACTTAAATTCATAAAACTAGGACAAAATCATAAAGTCAGACATAAAACCATAAAATCAATAACCAAAAAAAAAGACACTTTCTTAAAACATTTGACATTCTTCCATGGGAACACTGCTGTTTTACTGAAGAATTATTTTGTAATATTCTAGTGGCATCTGGATACTTCTAACATTTGAGAGTGACCTCTAATGGCCCCTTCACACATAGCACGATTGAGGCTGAATGGCACATGAAGGAGGATTTGAATGGCACTCGTGAAAAATCGGAGCCACCCCGAATGCCTTCGTACAGCAGTCGCCACATCCCTTTGGGCACAGCACATGCACTGTACATTCATGTGTAACTCGTGTCAGGAAACCATTTGAATGGCGGGCAAAATGAAGGTTGCGCTGCCATCTGATCATGCAAAATTCACACAACATGTCGAATGCAGGTCGGACCAGTGGCGGTTATACACTGAATTACTCCCCGGGCTAGACTCTCTCCGAGACCCCCCCCCCCCCCCCCCCAAAAAAAAAGAATTTGCACAAACAGCCATTCTTTCTTATTTTATTATTATTTTAAATATTTTAGAAGTGCCCCTGAAATTGCAATTGAAACTGACATCAAAAGACTGCAGGCTACAATATAATTCTTATACAAAACATCCATGAATTGCAAATTTGAATAACTATGCCCTCACATGCTAAATGTTCATCATTAGATGCTATATTAATCTGTCTTTTAGGGAGGAACGATTAGCAATTTTATTAAGGTCCATATTTGTCTTAACATTCACCTCAATATTTAGCTTGATGTTTGTAAAACCACCTAAAACAGTTCTGCATTTTTAAAGGTTTAAAGTGGTCTCACCATTTTTTATTACTTATTTATATCTGTTGTCAACCGTCAGTCATATTGACTGTGGTGTAGCACCAAAAGGATCATCTTGTTTGACTGTGTGGATCAATCTTAGATTTACATCCTCTGTGACATTTCTGACATATGAAGACAGACGGTTTTGTAGATCCCAGTGATTCTGTAGGGCTGACTTTCCTTCTGGTCCTGGTTTCAACGTTACAGTTTCTGATGACAGTCCGTCCATTTCTGAGTCCTTGTGATATTTGTTCCTGAATCTTTTTTGTTTTGTTTTTTTCCTGTTTCTAAGTGACCGTTATCTGATCTCACATCAGTCATATCACCAGTGATGACACAGAAAGCAGAATGAAATCAGAACTGAATCTCATCTCTGAGCACAAACACAAAGGAAGGTAACAAGAGAAACACACATTAAACATGACATGTTCAGATGGCTCATTAAGCAGTAAGGAACTTAAATCTCACATCAAATAATTTGATTTCGCACATTCGCATTCTGCTATATTCACTTAATCTAGTTTGGTAAACCGGCCCAACATATCTCAGTTGTTTAATATTAAACAGAATATACTGTAAAATAAAATACAATTAATTGTAGATTTTGTTAAATTAGCTATATATTTTGTTAAACAACCAGGTTATGTGGTGAGGGTTAACAAAAAATTAGATTAAGTACATATATGTTGTAATTTGTTAAAGTGTAGACTGCATCACACAGGCACACCAAACAAGGTCAGATTCAAGTCACTTCAGCTCGTAATGTGAATGCAGCTCAATTTCTAAACCCTCGATAAGCAGGTTCTCCATCTGCAAACGTTTTTTCCATGAGTGGGAAGATTGTCCTCTCTGGTGAAATTCAAACCGTTCTTACACTCTGTTTGCTTTCAAATACCTGTTCTGGGTGCAGAGTTCTGGTTCTGTGCTGCGTCCTAAGTGGACTTTGACACCGGACAGCAGGATTCTGCTGGGCGGAACAGCGGAGAAGCGGAGCACTGTAGGCTGATCTGTCCAGAGTCAAAGCAGACGGAGCAGAATGCCTGTCCCAGGGGACAACCACAGAAAAGAACCGCCGAACCTTTTACACTGGTTCTGTTCTGTGCAGCTCAGCACGCAGGGACGCCTTCAGCTGCAGGGAGGGGGTGCCAATTTGCTAATTCCCCACACAGTGATATGATCACTGTTTTTTAAAGTGTTTGTGGCGCCCCCTGTGTGTCATGATAAAAATGCACCCCAGGCACCTGCCCGCTTCACCCGCATCAAAAAATGCGTCTGGGTCAGATAAATCATGCCGCGGCCGAGGGGCTGCACAAAATCATTGGCCACGTTGAACCCTGGCCGAATGCTGCGATCAAGGCAGCCTTCATACCAGCAGCCAAATGGTGGTGAATGGCGTGCAAGTACTCATTCGACCCACTCTCGGCCAGAGTCCAGGTGCCACCCATGAACATCCAACACCACTTGCAGGGCACTTAGAAAATGCGGGCCCATTTGCGCTGCCAGCACGAAAGTAGAGAGCTGCAGTCCAGGTGATCGAAAGCTCAAAGGGCGGTCAGTGTGTTGTGTCCACCCCCAAGCAACACAAATAGCGTGCGAGTGTGTCAGACCCACCCCCCCCCCCCCCCCCCCCCCCCCCCAACACACACACACACCCACCCACCCACCATGATCCAACATTGTCAAGGTGCAGCTGAGGTGGTGAGGGCTCAAACGGTGGCCACAGTGTGATTGCTGTTCCGCTGTCCAGCGCAGGACAATTGCTGTCCAGCACAGCGTGCACATCTGGACAGCTATCATGTCTATGCTAGAACAGCTGACCACTGTGTCATCGCGATTCACAGCTGGACATCACCTATCGTGCCATGAAGAACATCACAAATCAACACGCCACCATGATGCACAGGTGTGGGCAGGGTCTCAAAACATGGTGAAAATTACAAACAAACCAGATCACCTTTGGATCGCCCCCAGCCACATCTCAGTGTGCATGGTGCTGACGATGCAGCCAGGCTAGGCCATATCCTTGTGATCAGCCAGCTGGCCAAAATGTGGCAGGAAAATGCAGAATGGACCTCCAATGCTGTACGTGCTATCCGATGTCTGGGTGGAAGGCAAGTTGGTGGCCATGTCAGGAGGAGTGATTATTTATTTTACTTTATTTTTACCCTATTCATTACTTTCATTCCATTATGTTATTTATGTTTGTGTTAGTTGTTTATGTATTTAATCATTGTTTTATTTTAGTTATAAATGTCATAGTCTGCCTTTGTCATCCCTCTTGTGTGTAGATTGTCTGTTTTCCCTCCAGGTGGCATGCTGCAGAGCTGAGGAACACTTGCAGCTTATCATCTCCTCACACCTGACGCACATGAGCTCTTGATCAAAAGCCGGCTACTTCAACCCTGGCTCTGAGCTCAGTCTGCCAGAGTCTTTGGTGACCCTGACCCGCAAGAGTCTTCAGTGACTCTCCGTGATACTCCATGAGGCTTCCATAAGAAATCCTTGACCCTGTCTATGCTGACACTTCCATGCGTTCTGACATCTGAGCTTCCCACAGCTCATCTCAAGGTAACCTGGCCACCTCTAATTCCCATATTAGAGCTCATTGATCTTTTGGTGTTTCCAGGCACTTTCCTGTGCAGCTTCCATGCTGCATGTTCCTGGCTCTCCTGCTACCTTCTGCACAACGTCACTTTGGAACTCATCTGCTCTCAGCCTCAGGGCGCATAGCTCTGCCACGTTCAGCTAAGTTCCTGCATGTCTGTAAGATACTGTTGTCATGCTGCTCCTGTTTGTGACTGTGCATGACCAAGAACTATTTCCAAGAAATGTATTCAAGAACTGTTACCAAGAACTAGTACTAAGAACTGTTTCCAAGAACTACTACCAAGAACTGTTTCCAAGAACTGTATGTGTCATGCTTTGGCCCTGGACCTGCTCAGAATAAGGTTTTGTCCCACAGTCGTCGTCCGTTTCCCTGTCTTGGTCCTTCTGTTAGGCTCTGAGTGTCTATTTTCTGCTTCTTACACTTTAGTCTTGGTTTTGTGATTTGTTAAATCAAATCAAATCAATTTTATTTATATAGCGCCAAATCACAACAAACAGTTGCCCCAAGGCGCCTTATTTTGTAAGGCAAGGCCATTCAATAATTACGGAAAAACCCCAACGGTCAAAACGACCCCCTGTGAGCAAGCACTTGGCAACAGTGGGAAGGAAAAACTCCCTTTTAACAGGAAGAAACCTCCAGCAGAACCAGGCTCAGGGAGGGGCAGTCTTCTGCTGGGACTGGTTGGGGCTGAGGGAGAGAACCAGGAAAAAGACATGCTGTGGAGGGGAGCAGAGATCAATCACTAATGATTAAATGCAGAGTGGTGCATACAGAGCAAAAAGAGAAAGAAACACTCAGTGCATCATGGGAACCCCCCAGCAGTCTAAGTCTATAGGGATGGTTCAGGGTCACCTGATCCAGCCCTAACTATAAGCTTTAGCAAAAAGGAGAGTTTTAAGCCTAATCTTAAAAGTAGAGAGGGTGTCTGTCTCCCTGATCCGAATTGGGAGCTGGTTCCACAGGAGAGGAGCCTGAAAGCTGAAGGCTCTGCCTCCCATTCTACTCTTACAAACCCTAGGAACTACAAGTAAGCCTGCAGTCTGAGATCGAAGCGCTCTATTGGGGTGATATGGTACTATGAGGTCCCTAAGATAAGATGGGACCTGATTATTCAAAACCTTATAAGTAAGAAGAAGAATTTTAAATTCTATTCTAGAATTAACAGGAAGCCAATGAAGAGAGGCCAATATGGGTGAGATATGCTCTCTCCTTCTAGTCCCTGTTAGCACTCTAGCTGCAGCATTTTGAATGAACTGAAGGCTTTTCAGGGAACCTTTAGGACAACCTGATAATAATGAATTACAATAGTCCAGCCTAGAGGAAATAAATGCATGAATTAGTTTTTCAGCATCACTCTGAGACAAGACCTTTCTAATTTTAGAGATATTGCGTAAATGCAAAAAAAGCAGTCCTACATATTTGTTTAATATGCGCATTGAATGACATATCCTGATCAAAAATGACTCCAAGATTTCTCACAGTATTACTAGAGGTCAGGGTAATGCCATCCAGAGTAAGGATCTGGTTAGACACCATTGTTGTGTGTTGGGGGGCTTGGCTGGACACTGTTTTGCGGTTTTTGTGTTTGTTTTCCTTCCCAGGTGGTTTGGGGCTGATCTCTGGGGAGAATGTGCTGCAGAAGAGTCTCTCACCTCTGTCACGGTGATCTGCTGCACCTGTTGCATTCACGTGCGATTCTCTAATCGGGACGATTTACGACACCTGTGACATTCGCGTGCAGTTCTAAGGACTCTCAGCTGGTACCAATGAAGAGATGAAGAACTGCATTTAAGCCAGCAGTGATCTGGGCTTAGGGGCCGGAGAATACGACCATGTGACGATCATTTGAGGACGCTGACGGCCGCTCCAGAAGCTGACATTGCACCTGTGAAGGAGGACGAGGGTGAGAGGCAAGCGCTGTCAGCACACGTCAGAGGTGATTATCCTTAAAAGCTGTCGCGGCTCGTCTTTAGTCTTCTCAGGATGTCGTCTTTTAGATAACACAAACTAATTGCAAGTGATATGCTAGAAAAGGACACAACACTTTAGAATAATTCAGCCTTAAGCAAGATAAAATGCACAGAGTTTTTAAGTTTATTTAAGCCTTCGACACAGAGCTTAGACAAACTGAGTCCTCTAGAGAGACTGAATATGACAACCGCGCTCGTCTATTTATTGGAGACCCGCGGGCATCGCTCCTCCTTCAACTTTTTTATTTATTTCATTCCCAAGACATGGTTTTCTATTGGAAGCGTCCTCTAGTGAACCCTAAGCAGGTGTTAGGCCATTATTTCAATGTGACAAACGCTCCCATTAAAACATGAAGGATTTACAACTGATTTTTTTAAAAGACCTTCAGCCACAGGTGCAGCTGGCCTGAGGCCCCCCCCGCACGTGGCCTCAGTCACACGTGCAGCTGGCCTGAGGCCCCTGCACGTGGCCTGCGGGAAAGCACCTAAAAGGCCTTGGAAACCCCTGACAGACTGAATGACTAATAGAGCCCTTTTTTTGGGGTTGAACACCTGCTAGTTCAACCAGAGGACATACAGTTCGGATCAGGACACTTGATAGTTCATCACAGTTCAAATATGGACCTAAAAATTCTTCTACAGTCCCTCCTCTGGGACTCGAAAGAGTCCCATTACTTCAACTATACTCTTGGGTTGTTTACTGACAAGACATCTTCATTTGTGCATTGCAATAATAAAAAAGAAAAACACATCACTCGAATTACTGATAACTCTGGTGCGGATATGAATATCAGTGATACTTCACACGGTAAATATATTGCAGTGCAGGTGAACCTACATACTAAGGCACAAGGTGAGCAATTAGCTGGATTATATCAACGCAAGGTGACATTCAAACATTGAGTTTTGGTGTAATTCAAGGCACTTAAAATGGCCACATAAAACAAGTTACAGCAACTTCTTAATCATGGCAAAGTAAAGGCTTTACATTGACATCAGTGCAACCAATCATCTTCTGGCATCTATTGACTCACTCAACCAGAGGCTCCAACCCATTATACTTGGTTCTACATATTATTTTGTTAAAGCGTCACACATTTATTATTTAAATGCATCAAATAACCCCTACGTTACCACTATTTAGTCAACCAATCAAGAAACTATTCTAAGGTTAGCGCAGCTATGTCTAGTTAAATGATAAACACAATAAATGGTTTCCCTTCATGTCCGTCCTTAAGTCATTTGCCTTAGTCAATCATATAATGGTTTTCATTATAGGCCATTTCTCAACATTCTCCACTTTGTTTTTCTTCTTTTTCAGCTTGTTTTCTAATGCCCTTTTTGGCCAGACGCCAAATTTAGGCGATGCATGTCTCTTGAGGCATGCTATAATTTAAGAAAAAGGGGTCCCTATGGTGCATCTTTACTACTAAATCTACAAACACGCCGTGTAAGGGTCCCCTTTTTATAACTTTGCAATGTGATATCTATGTGTATGCATTTAGCTTTATCTGTGTTACGCAGATGATGGTAAGGACAGACATTTACCCAACCTTCGTTACTAACATATATCCTTCTTTGTTTTTATTTACACTCAGATTTCTGAAACCAGTCCGCAATTCAAACTCAAGAACCAAGATCATAGTCCGTGTTCAGTGCCATTACGTCAGTCCGTGCTCCTCAGCATTTACTCAGCATCTGAAGTTTTTGGAGAAGTTGGGGAACATGGGGAGGTTGGCCTTTCAGGGGTAGTGGGGGAAGGATCAGGAATTCTGGCTTTCAGACAGTCGTGCAGTTCTCTGATGGATCTTTCCAGCTCCTTGTGCTGCTTGGCCAGGTTGTACAGGGCCCCCAGAGAATTCTTGCCCACTTTCAGGGTGGTGGTGGCCAGTCGTAGCTGCTCCCTTTCCATATGCTCCATCATGCTGGCTAGCATGTCCATACTAGACTGAAGACCACACAGTTGAGTATGGAGGCCCTCCTGAGCACAAGAGATGTTGGCATTGTCACGGTGTATCCTTAACAGGTATGCAGCTGTCTGACTCAGTTGTGGCATGATTTCCTCAAATAGCTCATGGGGAATGTGATTTGTGAGGGGCAGGAGCTGCTCCAAGGTTTTTGGAACAGACTCTTGTGGAAGACGAAGCTCTCGAACCAAGATTGCCATGTCCAGTGGGGTGACCATGACCAGATTAAGGTTGTGCAGTCCAGGGGACAGGAAGTACAAGGGGGAAGGCATTTCGTGTGTGGGGGGAGTATTGTTGATGTCGCACAGGCAAGTGGTTGGGACACTCTGGGCATTTAGCAGCCTGTACAAAGCTCCCCTCTGTCCTGGTGGGTGAGTTCGGCTAAGGTCCACCCCTGCTGATCCTCCTCCAGAGGTACTGGGCTGATCGGAATATCTCTCCTGCCTTGGGGGTGGAAAGCTGGGGACAGGTCCTAGCAGTGAATTGGGTCTAGGATGCACTCGGGCGGTTGCTGCATATGGCCGACCTTGGCTGCCTCCCCTGGAGGGTATCGTTGCCACTGGCACATGTGACTGTCTCCATGGCATCTGCGGAAGGGGTGTGTTCCTGAGTCCAAAGGGTCCTTCAGGTGATGGTGGAGTCCTCGGGCCGACTCTTGCTGCAGGCAGATTCTGTGAAGCCGTCATCGCCAGGTGCTGGAACGATGAAGATCCTTCTGTTGCCAACTGGTTTAGCTGCTGGATGGATGGCGGCTGTGGCGACCAATCATGTCTCGACCATCCCTCCTGTATATCCTCTTCTCCAAACAGTTCTGAGAGTCCAATCAGACTTGATAGAGGCAGATCAGGCATAGGTCCCTGATCAGGGGAGTCTGGTCTCTCAGCCATACTCCTGTGTCCTAGTAATATACATATACGTTCATTATTACAGCTCCATGTCATTCTTTCAGATATTGTCTATCCTATCCCTCATTTTTGTGGGTGCATGTGTGTGAATGTAAATGTGCGTGCATGTCTTCTTCCTCGTCTACAATATCACCAAGCACGGTCCATCCCAGTCCTCCCTATCTGGGGTATACGCCACAATATTAGGGAGCTGGGGGCTGTCGGGGAGGATAATTGGTATTTCATCCATTTCCATATATTCTGGTTCTCTGTCTGTTTCGTTTGTGCTTTCTTCCAGGGCTCGGATGGCTAACAGTGGGAGCTGTCCTACTGTGGATGAAATCAATTTATTGACCAGAAATTTTATCAAGGGAATACCACAACATATTACCAGCAAGACCGCCACCCCTGTTAGTGCCAAGATTACACCTATCTGGTATAACCAGTCTTTCCATGATATCCACCCTCTCCTTAGAGTCCCAAACAGTGAAAATAGTGGGCCAATATTCATTCCATTCCCTACAATGTATCCAGAATCGTCAGTTTCATTTCTCCCTCCTATGGAGTTACTTAACAGTTCCTGTTGCATCTCTTCAAGTGTGATTAAGAGCTCTGTCAAATTTCCGTCTTCCCCTGTACGCATGGGAATAGCTGTGCAACATTCGGTGGCTTTGATCATAATACAAACTCCTTGTTCATCAGCCATCATCATCTCGATAGCTAATCTATTTTGCATTGTCATTAGCGAGGTGGCGTGCAGTTGTTCGGTTAAGGCTCCTACTGCTGCCAATGTCCAGTTCAGGTATCTTTGCTGATTATACCACAAGTAATTAATCCACTGCACCTCCTGGAACCTAGAACGGATTTTTGGAGTAACCCCGAACAGAGCCAATGCCCATCCCCATTTATCCGCATCTTCATCTGCTTTAACTCTGCTACTGTCTATGGCTTCTAACTGTCGGGGTATCCCTTCTGGTATCCCGTTTCTTACTGTGATGTTGTAGTCTGTTTTAAATGTCATTATTCCTCTTTTCTTACAAAGTTTCTGTGGCATGGTTTGTATTGAATTTGGCATTTCAATTACTGTTATAGCTCCTGTGAGCATCACAGGAGCACAAAGGCCTTTCCAATTAGGGGACAGCGATGACAGGAGTTTTCTTCTTTGTCCGCATATCCAAAAGATGTCAGCTAAGGGTACCGTTCCCTTAGCTAAATTTGGAGTAGATACCCATGAAGCATGGGTGAGATTCAGTCCAATTACAGACCCCCCTGTGGCCGGTACTATTTGTTCACACTGTATGCCTGCTGCTGGCAGGGTGTGACAGACGGTAATGTTCCATGCTGTTTTGGCCGGTTTGTATTCTTGCTGCTTTTGCATACACTGTATGTGGTGTTTTGACTGGGTCGTCCCTACCTGCCAATCGCTTATGTATTGTGCTACTAAGCCTTTAGCTATACAGAATGGGTGTATCATCCCTTTCTCTATTTTAATCATAGGTGGAACGGTTCCTTCTGTACTTAGGGGCACTGGACAAAGTTTACTGTCGGCAGCATATTTTTCATCACCTACTGCCATTTTCATAACACATTGTGTATAGCATTCTGCTTGGTCTGAGTTATGTTGGGGACTCCTATAACAGTTGTTGATATCAGGTAGGGGTTTAGCCTGAGGTATCACACCCTTCCGGTGACAGGCTATGCAAGGCTTTTCACTGATCTGCCTAGCCAAAAATTTCAACCATTGGTAAAATAAATTGGTCTTCAACCCTTGTGTGCGGGCTAGGTCTGTACTGGGATCCCATCTCCCTAAGTGACTGCTTGTTTCTAGGCTTCTAATTGTCCTCTTTTTCCTTGGTTTGATTTTTACCCATTTTGTGGCTTCATGTACTGTAACAGTTACGTCTTGCTTGGTTTCCCTGCATCCTCTTTTATCACAAATTACCTCTATGTTGAGTGTTCCCTCCTCTTCACATTTGATGCTAATGGCTTCGCCTAATATGTAATCCCCCAGCTTTCCCTGTATTCCTATGTTCTTGTAGGCTTTTGATTTAATGTATACCAAATTATATGTTTTTCCTGTGTTTAGAATGCCTTGTTTAGCTGCTATTGCGGCCATGGCCACGGCACAGTCTGTTGTATGTTTTGGATGTCTATTTTCTCCCATACTGACCACAGGTAGTATTGTCAATCCCTTGAATAATTCCTTAATCATTGCTCTGATGACTGTTGAGATGTGCTACTAGATGTGCTACTAAGTGAGCCGTCACTAGATGAGCTGTCGCTAGGGATGTGTGGTGTATCTGTGCTTTGTCTGGGTTGTACTTCCTGCGGTTCTTCTGTCGGTAAATCTACTGAGTTGCTGTCCGAGTCTGATGTCTCCTGTGGCCTGTCTATCTGTCGGTCTGTATTTCTGTCTGTCTGTTGGCCTGCGTCTCCAGTTGTTTCTGAATCTGCATCTGAGTCTGTCGCTGCTCTATCTGGCAGGGATCCACTACTCTCTGAAGCTGTGCGTCGTCTTTGTTCAATCAGTCTCTGTGAGCGCCTTGGCCGGTGTTCGCCTGGCTGCAGGGAGGCGTGGCCTTCCCTCGGTGCTTCTTCTGGCTGCAGGGAGGCGTGGCCGTCCCTCGGTGCTGCTGTAGGGTCTCTGGCTTCTCCTGCTTCCCCCCTTGGCCCGGCGGCTCTGCCAAGACGAGCTTGCCGAGGCCGCAGGGGCGCTGGGCCACCAACCCTACAGCAGTGGTTTAAATGAAACCAAGTGTCCTTACCGTCTACTTTGACTGCTGTACGTGAGGCAAGAATAACTTTAAAAGGACCTTCTCGGCGGGGCCTGTCCCACTTCTTTTTGAACACCTTGACGTAAACCAGATCACCAGGCTGGATGCTCTGATTTTCGAGTGGAATCTCTGCTTCTCTGTCTTCTGTAGCACCTTTGACCTGCAAAAAGATAGTTTTGTGTATTTGGGTTAACTGTCTCAGATAATTATGCCATTCGTCTTGTAGCTGCTCCAGCGATGGTCCTTCGTAGGGTCCTCTCAGGTATGGAATAGGCATCGGCCGACCTGTAAGAGCTTCAAATGGTGTCAAATGGGTTAGTCGGTTAGTTTGTGAGCGCATTGACAATAAAGCAAGCGGCAACGCATCCAGCCAGGTTAGTTTGCCATTGCTGTCTGCTATGATTTTTGCTAGTTTGTTCTTTAAAATGCCATTAGCCCGTTCCACCGCCCCATTTGATTGGGGGTGATAAACACACCCAAATTTCTGTTTGATACCCAATTGTTTGAATGTTTCTTGTGTAACCTTGGCTACAAAAGCCCTACCGTTGTCAGATGAGATAGTATCTGGAATGCCAAATCTTGGAAAGACATCTCGGCACAAGAATTTGGCTACCGTTTTATGGTCTTGATTTGCAGAGGCTACTGCCTCAATCCATCGGCTGAATCTGCATATCACTACCAAAACATATCTCATTCGTTTAACTCGATTTTCAGCTCCCATGTCTATGAAATCCATCATAAGATGTCTGAATGGCCCATCAGGGACCGGAATGTGGGCTAAAGGGGCTGTGAATGATTTCCGGACATTGTACTGTGCACATACCTCACACTCATTCAACAAACGGTCCACTGTTGCTGCCATATATGGTGACCACCAGACAGCTTTTAGTTTGTTCATAATTTGGACTCGCGAACAATGATCGGGTCCGTGGGCCCAAATGATTGCATGTCGTAATAAATTGGTGGGTAACACAAAATGTCCATGACTACTGCGCCACAGCTTGTCCGCTGGCCCCTGACTGCGTGTCTCAATAGCGCCTCGTTTAACCCACATTCGTTTTTCTTCTCCACTGGCCCTACTTTGAGCCACTATCAGTGCGTCAAGTGAAACCAGTGGGGCACAATCTTGGATGGTTAGCAGGGGAAACATATTTTCTCCTTGTGCTCCTTTGCGAGCTGCGTCATCTGCTAGGTTGTTACCTTGAGCTATGATGTTATTATTCTTTTGATGACCTGCACATTTAATGATGGCTACCTCAGACGGTAATTGGAGAGCTTGTAACAGTTGGGAAATCGCTTCTCCATGAGTGACAGGGGTGCCATCTGCTCTCAGGAATCCCCTTTGTTTCCAAATGTTTGCATGTACATGACATACGCCATAAGCGTAGGCTGAGTCTGTGTAGATATTAACACGTTGATCTTTAGCTATCTGGCAAGCCATAGTTAAGGCTTTGATTTCTGCCAGTTGGGCTGAACAAGGCTGATCAATTCCTTGGGACTCCAGTAATTCAAAGGTCTCGCCATCTGTGTTTAGTTTAACAATCCCCATACCCGCATGCAATCCAGCAGCATCCCGAAAGCATGAGCCATCCATGAACAGGGTTAGATCTGCATCTATGGCGTGATTATACAAATGTTCTCTGGCTCTCAAAAATTTCTCTGTCTCTGCCACACAGTTATGTGGAGTACCATCTAACGGTGTGGTCAATTTGGTGGCGGGATTCACCGTGTGACAACGTTGTATTGTTATTTCTGGAGCGGCAACACAACTTCATATCCAGTGCGTCTAGCTTGTGTTAAGACAAAACGTTGACTGGTTAGCAGGGCATGTAACTGATGCGACGTGTACAACGTTACTGCATGTCCCATGATTATGGATGATGCTTTTTGAAATGCAAAGGCAGCTGCTGCTAGACCCTGATAGCATGGTGGCAATCCTGTTTCAATGTTGTCAAGCTTTGTACTATAATAGGCCAATGGTTGTTTTCCTTCATTTGTTTCCTGCATTAGTACAGCACAAGCATAACCAGCTTTTTCAGTAACATACAAATGGAAAGGTTTCCCATAATCTGGGTTACCTAACGCGGGAGCAGATTGCATGTCTGTTTTTAGGGCCTCAAAAGCTCCCGTTGCCTCATCTGTCCAGACGAGGAGAGCTGCATTGCTTGTTTGCCCCACTGCTCTAATCATGGCACGCAAAGGTGCAGTTTTTATAGCATAATCACAAATCCACGGCCGACTGTACCCTGCCATCCCAAGGAATGAAAGCATCTGTCCCACTGTTTGGGAGCCTTGATTATAGCCTCCACTTGGCTTGGGGCTATACATCGCGTGGTCCCACACAACTGTCTTCCCAAGTATTCTACTTGTTGTTTGCAGAACTGCAATTTGTCCTTACTTACTTTATGACCTCCATCTGCCAATGCATGCAATACAATTAATGAATCTTTTCACACTGTTCTTGAGTCTCTGATGCAATAAGGAGATCATCCATATATTGCACCAATGTACTGGGTATATCAAGGTGTTGTAAATCTTCAGCCAGGACTTTGTTAAAGATGGCTGGGGACAGGTTCAGTCCCTGAGGTAGCCGTGTATACGTTAGCTGTTGTCCCAGAAATGTGAATGCAAACAAATGTTGTGAGTCTGGGTGTACAGGCACACTGAAATAGGCTGAACACAGATCGATTACTGTGTACCATTTTGCTCCAGCAGGGATGCTTGATAGTATAGTATACGGATCAGGTACTATAGGTGCATCCATTTCTATTATTGCATTGATAGGACGCAGATCATGTACCAGCCGATACTCTTTGGTATTGTTTTTAGGGATAGGGTAGATAGGAGTATTGCATGGGCTTGCAGTTTTTATTAAAACTCCAGCTGCCATTAGTCCCTTAATTACTGGTTTTATGCCTTCAATAGCCTGAGGTTTTAATGGATACTGCCTTTGGTGAGGCAGTTTTGCTCCCGGTTTTACTTTTATTTTTACTGGTAAGGCTGTTTTTACTAGTCCTACATCCGTTTGCTTTTGGACCACACCACTGGTGGTATTTGCTCTAACAATTTCTCTTGTTGGGCCGATAACACCATCTGTCCCTCTGGTCTAGGATTGAGCTCCACTTTTTGAGCTATAGCCTCATCATTTACTTTTAAATTAATTCGTATAAACTGCTGGTCTTTTGACAGATGTACTTGTGGACTTTCCATGTTTTGCCATTCTTCAACTTCTGAGGCTGTCTTTACCATTGGACCTAGGTCATGGGATTCGTACTTTTCAGAGACTAAAAGGGTCACATGAGGCGTGGCATTCGGCACTTGATACCATTGTTGTTCAGCTGAAGTTAGCTTGACAGAAGCTGCGGCCCCTTGGGGGCCTAAATAAATTTCTGTGGTGGTTATGTGAAACAGCCGTTGATTCATCAATACATCCCAGCAGCATGCATAGTCAGTTTGTTCTTGTTTGGCATCGAACATCAGGGTGACATGTAAAGGTAAACTAGGTGTACATACTGCTTCATAGTGTTGTTCTGCCCAGGGCTTCCATTTTTCCCATTCCAGTTGAAGATTTGAATTTTCTGGTTGTAACTTCAGCCAGTATACCATGGGTTGCACAGGTCGGACCTTGTTTTCCATGTCCATAAGCACCATAATGTTGGCGAGTGCTTCGTCAGGAAAGTGTATTTGCAGTCCTTGATGGGTACACACTATCTGGGTTTGTAGCTTACATAAAATGTCTCTTCCCAGCAAATTCACAGGTGTATTTTGTGAGTATAACAGGGGTGCTTCAATTGTTTTTCCTGCAATCGTTACAGGAAGTGGGCGTGTAAAAGGTATTATTTGAGTCTTCCCAGAGAAGCCGATGGTCTTAATTACAGACCCAGAGAGGGGGAGATGAGCGCCCATTTTCCCTATGCAAGAGTATGTTGCCCCTGTATCCACCATGAAAGGGAAATCTCTGTTTTGTA
The DNA here is from genome assembly GCF_902500255.1 of Thalassophryne amazonica. Classification (NCBI taxonomy): domain Eukaryota; kingdom Metazoa; phylum Chordata; class Actinopteri; order Batrachoidiformes; family Batrachoididae; genus Thalassophryne; species Thalassophryne amazonica. Next base: position 17,729,656 of record NC_047111.1, on the reverse strand, counting down.
TATTAACGGTGACGGTTGGCTCTTCCTTAGGTATCATCGAAATAGCCAATGCCACCGTTTCCCCCTCTGTCTTCTCTAGGCCTCCCTATTGCCAATAGGCAGAGGGTCCAACCCAAGGTCGGGCCGGACAATTTCTCATTCGATGTCCAGGTTGTCCACAGCTCCAACACTCATTAGAGGGTTGATCCCCTATTGGGGGTGTTGGTCCCATAGGCGGTCCCGCTTGACTGTTCCTGGGAGCTGAGTTTTGGAATCTGTTTCCAAATGAAGGTTGGCGAGATCCTCTTCGCCACCCTCCTCTTTGACCTTGAAAGTTCCGTGACTCTCCTCTCCACCCATGACTGTAGGTGGGTCCATTTCCGGGTGTGCCAGTGCTATGGTAGTGATAGTGATGCTCCACTGGTGCCGAGACTTCTCCTGCAGCAGTGCTCCCTGCTGCTCCCTGGGGGCTCTGTGTGGCTGTTACCACAGGTGCCTGTATGGTGGCAGCAGTGTTTGCCGTAGGGCCTGTGCTTGCCGGCTCAGAAGGAACAGGGGTCATCATTGGTGCCTGGGTCTTTGTTTTTTCTTTCTTGACTTTGGTTAGCTCTCCCAACTGCATCTGCACCAATTTTTTTGTCAGGGATTTTGCTGCATCTTCTTCTTTTTGTTTTTCTTTCTTGTAGATTTCAAGATGGTGACAAATATGCTCAGAGTATAAAGCCCAATTCATTTTTGATAGTCCCACGACTCCATCTAGGGCTTTCTGAACCTCATCTGGTAGAGCCTTTTTTACAGTTATTTTAAACAGGATTTCAGTTGCTGGAGAATGGTTCCATGCATTTCCTGTTTCCTCCGCCCATCTTTTCTGGAATCGGTGCAGGAACTTCTTTGGGCACTCTTCAGGTGTCCACTCCTCATCATCCAATTTAGAGGGATCCAAGACCTCAGGGTACTTTCTTCTCAGTCCTTCCCACATGGAGTTTCTATAGCGATTAAAGGGGACTTCATCATGTTGATTAGTGCCCATCATTTGTGTTAGTCCAACCTTTCCTGCTAATTCTTCAGTGTCATGTTTTCCCATGACATGCATTAGCAAGGCTTTTATGTCACCTAAAGACAAGGTTACCCCTGCAGTGCCTTCTTCTAAGGCAGTTATCCATCTCCCAGCTCCTTGGGTGATGTCTGGCAGCCTGTTGGCCAGCCCCACCATGTCTGTCCAGCTCCATGGGGTATACACATGATGACCATTTCTAACCACCAGTGGGCATATGAGGTCTTCGTCCTCCTCTTCTTCTGTGCGGGCTCCATACTGTCTTCCAGATCGAGTGCGACTGACTGGTTCCAGGCAGTCCATCCAGTCGGTTATATTCTGTTCTAAAGCCGCTATGTCTTTGGCTACACATTGTTGTCTTTGCCTGAGTCGGGCCTCTTTTGCACTCTCAATGATGATCTCACCAGAAATTTTTCGGGTGGGTGGCTGTATAATGTGATTCCCTTGATTGGGCGTCGATTGTTGTAATATTCTTCTTTCCTCGGCGTCCCTATGTCTTTGTATTCTTTCCTTCGCTAGCCGAAGTTGCTCAGCTAGTTCTTCATTATCTCTTCTGGCCAGATCCAGTGTGTCACAGAAGCTCTTGTGCCACTCTTCGGAGCCTCTATAGCCTGTGAAGGTCCAGTCGGCTGACTTATGGTGGGAGGGGACGGTTTTCAGTGGACCTCGATGTGCAGGCGGAGCCTTCAGGTCTCTCTCTTTATCCTCGTCTGCCTCCGTGTCACTGTTATTTGTGGCCCCCCCTGCTGGTCGTGGTGACTTGTAGACCTTGTATGATCCATTTGACAGACTGAGGACCTGTCTCCTTGTGGCTCTCGAGCTTTTAGTGTCAGTGTGAATTTGCCCTCCACATCCATGCCTTGGTCCTCTTCACGAGTTCCTAATACAAATTGTCCAGCTGTCTTTCCCATATCATGACGTTTATATGGGGGTGGCTCTGCTTCCCAGCTCGGTGCACTGGCTTTAGTTTCTTTGGATCTTTCCTCTGTCATTTTTTCTCTTTTCTGCTGTAGCCTCTGTGCTTCCTGCTTGAACAAGGCCAAAACTTCTTTTTCTTCAGTGCGTTTTTGTTGTTATTTACGTTCTTCTGCTGATCTTTAATTTCTTTTTTCTGTATTTCTACCGCAACTGCTTCACACATCACCGGATCAAATGATCCCTCCAAAGGCCATTGCCTGCCCCCATGTGACCTTTTATGCCACTTTCTCATACATTGGTTGGCCTTAGTGCGTTTTCCTGGATATTTTCTTAGTACTAAGTCTAGCGGGGTACTTTCCCGACCTTGACCTTGAGAGTTACCCATGTAACCCTGACAAACGCTATGTGAGGTGTTTCTATGGTGTTCTGGTAGTCCCTCAGGGGCTGTCCTGATCCAGACCAATAACTTGCTGGCTGTAACACCTGTTTTGTATTTTAAACCCTTAAAAGGATTAAATTTCCAACTGTTATGCCCGTCTTCTTTTTCTTTAACTAAATACGAAAATTTACCTGTTTCCCACCGAACCTTCCTTGGGACCACAGTCAAAGTCAACCTAGGAAACAGTTCTTCACCTGGATCGGTTGGCAGTGTTATTAAATGATTTAATGGTATGCTAATTTCTTTATTAGGATCAGCACAAAGCAGCTCCAGCCACGGGGTTAAACCCTGATGCCACAGACGTCTTATCAGCAGCTCCCAATTAATTAGAGGGAATTGTTCTTTCTTTTGCTTCAGATTGATTACCTTAGTAATCTGCCATAATTTCTGATTGATCTCTTGTTTGTCCTGCCAATGGTCTGCTCCTACACTGTCAAAATAGGTCCTTTCCAGCCAAAAATGTGTCCTGATTCCCTGGGTTTTGATGTCTCCGTCAGTCAAGTAATGTTCTGGGAGTATTATTTCATCATCACTTAAGTCTCCCATCAATGACTGTCCCAAGCATTGATCAGTCTGTCAGCTTTTTCACTATAATCTAAGCTGTAACTCTTTTGATTTATAACCAACTTTATTTATTTAATCCTCTTACAACCCTAACACTTCCTAATGTCTTTGCTCCTGACTTTCTATTTTCCTTCTAATTTTTTAACTTTCTGCTTCTCGTCTTTTTCTGCTATGTTTGTTTATTAGTTTTCTCTCTTTGAAATAATATCTACCTTTTCTGTATTTACATAGCACTCTTCTCCTGTCTTTTTCTTCACTGTCTCTGTTTCACACTTTCCTCTCTGCCTGTCATGCACCTCCCAAGTCCTCCTGTTGGGTCTAAATACCTCCCCCTCGTACTCTTTCACATTAATCTTGTATGTCAGCCAGCCTGCAAGCCCTCACAGCTTTACACAGATTACTCTCCACTCTCCGACACACCAATCTTCAAAAGCTTTATACACAAAAATTATTAAAAACAACTTTCTATATATCTCTATCTAGACTTCTGCCACTTTTCACTCCGCGGCTTTAAACAACCTTTTTATTCACTTAACACCAATGTGTTCTGTTTAAGCATGTATCTCTTCTTCACGTTAGACAGCTTCTCCAGCGCTGTCAGCAACTTCATATATTACTTTTTTTACAAGCCCTCTTTGAGCGTACAATATTTCATTTACTTCTACGCCTTACCGCGCCTCGCGTGCGTATCCTGTGCTTAATATATTATTTTTCACCAGCTCCTTTCTGAGCATACAATATTTCATTTACTTCTACGCCTTACCGCGCCTCGCGTGCGTATCCTGTGCTTACTATATTATTTTCACAAGCTCCTTTCTGAGCATACAATATTTCATTTATTTCTACGCCTTACCGCGCCTCGCGTGCGTATCCTGTGCCTTTCTGCACTTTCTTCTACCTTTTTTTTTTTTTTCACTTACTGAGCTCCTCGTGAGCTTAATGTGCCTTTGCACTGAAAATATTCTCTTTTTCTTTTCTTATAAAAAACTCATATTACTGTGTACTTAATTACTTATTCTTCTCCCACGCCCCACAAGCGTGTATCTGGTGCCTTACTGCACTATTTTCTGCTTCATTAATTCTCATGTATTCTGCACTAACTCTTCATTCATTTTATTTTTTTTTTATAGTTTTTCTCTTTTCTTAAAAAATGACGTCCTTTATTGAGCTCTTTTACTTACTGTCAGCTGTGCTACTTTGCACTTTCTCTTTAAATCTCTTTATCACGTACGGTATTTCTACTGCGCCGCCTCAGGCGCTTATCTTGTGCTTCCTCTGCACGTATTCTCTGTTAAACTCTTTTTCTCACTTATTTCACTTCAGTCTCTGTTAAACTCTTTAAATAACCTTGTATTACCTTGTATCTATTTGTCAGTATACTCCCCTAAATTAACCCCTACAGCGCATGCTATCAGCCGGCACGTTAGTAACGAATTTCAACACCAATTATTCCCCAAGCATTCCCCAAAAAACATCCAGGTTAGTTCTCCACACATTCTTTTCCGCACCAGAGTTCATGAACATTCCTGACCTTTCGCTCACACAGACATTCTTTTTCCCGGGAACATACACACCTTCTGAGCATTTTATCTACAAGGCCTGATAATTTTCAATCTTATCTTTTTTTAGTCTCTTATCAATTTTCTTAGTCCAGGTTCTTTTGGGTAAGAGGCAATTAAAAATATCACCTGTCAACTTGGGCGGAAATCCCGACTCACTCCTCCAGATCGTGCAGAAATTATAAAAGGTTTCTGCTTACCTTTTAGTCGTGATCACTGTTATTTACGGTCTGGAGGGATGAGCTGGACTGCCCCAGGCTGCCGGAATGCCCCTGGACCCTCCTGAAGCTGGCTCGCCAAGTTCTGTCGCGGCTCGTCTTTAGTCTTCTCAGGATGTCGTCTTTTATGCTAGAAAAGGACACAACACTTTAGAATAATTCAGCCTTAAGCAAGATAAAATGCACAGAGTTTTTAAGTTTATTTAAGCCTTCGACACAGAGCTTAGACAAACTGAGTCCTCTAGAGAGACTGAATATGACAACCGCGCTCGTCTATTTATTGGAGACCCGCGGGCATCGCTCCTCCTTCAACTTTTTTATTTATTTCATTCCCAAGACATGGTTTTCTATTGGAAGCGTCCTCTAGTGAACCCTAAGCAGGTGTTAGGCCATTATTTCAATGTGACAAACGCTCCCATTAAAACATGAAGGATTTACAACTGATTTTTTTAAAAGACCTTCAGCCAGAGGTGCAGCTGGCCTGAGGCCCCCCCCCCGCACGTGGCCTCAGTCACACGTGCAGCTGGCCTGAGGCCCCTGCACGTGGCCTGCGGGAAAGCACCTAAAAGGCCTTGGAAAGCCCCTGACAGACTGAATGACTAATAGAGCCCTTTTTTTTGGGTTGAACACCTGCTAGTTCAACCAGAGGACATACAGTTCGGATCAGGACACTTGATAGTTCATCACAGTTCAAATATGGACCTAAAAATTCTTCTACAAAGCTTATCTGTGAATATAATGTGGCGTTGTTGTGCAGCTAAATTTAAGTATTGAAGAGAATTGCTCGTTTGCTCCTCGCAGCTGTGGCGTGCGGATTGATAATCCTCCACAAGCTGTGAGCAGCTGTTCTTTTGAATTAAGCCTGAAATCAGTCCTGAACGTGTTGCTGATAAGTGTGCCTCTAAATAGTGTTTCTTGATATAAGTACTGAATAACCTCACCTCTGTTCCTCCTTCACAGAGTACAGTCTTGGGAAAAGCCACCTGGGGGGTGTCGGCGGAACTCCTGAGTCCAGAACGTTCCGGCTCCGATCCGTTGAGGCGCTGGGAGAGCCGCCGCCTCTTCACCCCACCAGACTCATTTATTTTGTATTTTGTGTACAGCACAGTGGGAAGAAAATAAATTTGTTTCTTTTGGAACTGCTTCTGGTTATTTAGTGCTGGGTTCAGTCAGACGCTGGACCACTCCTCAACCTGCGTCCAGACCATAACAGAATTCTCCGGCCAAACCAGTATGGACCCAGCGGCAGAAGCAGTTCCTTTTCAGGAAAAGGTCCAGAAACACCTGGAGATGATTTGGGAGCAAGTACAGCACCTTTCGATCCAAATTAAGCAGACAGATGCCCGTGTTACGGAGCTTGTAGCGCAGGCTGTTCCACTTCCTGCGGTTGCAGCTCCGGTTCCATCGAGCCTGGTGCAGATAAGTTCGCCGTCCAGAGATTCGGCTCCTGAACCGGTTATTTGTCATCCGCAGCCTTATTCGGGAGATGTGGAGGTTTGTGCTCCGTTTTTGATGCAGTGCTCCTTGGTTTTTGCTCAGCAACCGGCGTCTTTCTCCTCTGAGAGTAGCCGAGTTGCATATGTTACATATCTGCTGCGAGGTGACGCCCTGGCGTGGGTCACTGCGTTGTGGAGCAACAAATCACCACTGTTAGAATCCTTTGATGAATTTTCCCGTGAGTTTCGTTTGGTTTTTGATCATCCGGTAAAAACAAATACCGTGGTTCAACGATTGCTGAACCTCCGACAGGGGCGACGAAGCGCAGCTGATTATTCTGTGGATTTTCGAATCTTTTCCGCACAGTCCGGTTGGAATGCTGCTGCTTTGAGGGGGGTGTTTGTAGACGGGTTGAATGATTCCCTGAAAGACGAGCTAGCAGTCCGGGAGAACCGAAGGATTTAGAAGAATTGATATCCTTGGTTATTCGTCTAGATGATCGGATTAAGGAGCGTGGACGGGAGAGGGGGCGAACGTCCGAGCGGGGTTTTGTGTCTCGGGGCTTTCCCCGACACAAGTCCGGACGCCTCTTCTTCGTTCCACTGAGACTCCTCCGATGGGACCTCTAGCTCCTCTAGGGCAGTGATTTTCAACCTTTTTTGAGTCGTGGCACCCTTTTTATATTTACAAAATAATAATATAATGCTATTACCTCTGGTTTTGCACAAAACCCAATTATCGCAATAGAAAATCGATACAGAAAACACAGCATTTCGAAAATCCTCAAGCATTTTGCGCTCTGATCTCAAGTAGGGCTGTCACGATTAGGAATTTCTGGAGACGATTAATTGTCAGACAAATAATTGCGATTGAATATATTGTCTATTTTTTTTTTCTTTTTTTCCCTTCTTTATATTCTACTATTGTAGTATAATTACACAACTCTGGAAGAACGTTTGGCTTCTGTGAGTGGAGAAACTGGGAATGGTGCAACATTTTTATTTTTATCTTCATTTTACATACAGTCACAACTTTTTCTGATTTGTGGTTGTTTCTGTTGCATTTCTGAAATTGTTTCTCCTCATCAGTCACGTTTTGTGCTTAAACACCGCATTAAGCTCAAGATTGAACAAATAAATACCTTTGGAAAATAACAGCTGTTAAAGTTCAGAGTTCTCACCTGCTTTTTGTGATCTCTGCGTCTGAACATTGTTTTTTTTTTTTTTTGTGGCTCAGTTCATTCATATATTCTCATTTTTTAAATATGTTTTTAAAGATATTTGACCGTTTATTTCATCTCATGATCCCATAAATTCAGCATACGATGCGCACATGGTGTGAACAGGATGGTAACGGCAGAATCACACCTTTAGAGAAAGTTCAGAGAGAAGTAAAAGCAGCTTCACGTTTTCGTTAACATGTTCACTCGGGTTAAAATCCTCTCTCTGCTCCGCGCTCGCTGCGCACTGAACGTGTCGCGCCTGCATTCAGGAATCTCCCTCACCCACCCCCCCTCCCTCTCAGTCTGCAGCCTATTAACGCCGCGCGCGCGCACACAGGCACACACACACACACACACCACACACACACACACACACACCGACAGATCCGCATTTTAGACGGCTTTTGAAGGAGACGGCACTGTTTTAATCGGCCGTCAGCCTCCTTGTTATTGTCCCGCCTTAAGACGAGAGCGAGGCTGCAGCACGTTTGACATCAGATTCTGAGTCGTTTTATGCTTTATGGATAAAATAAATAATTCACGGTAATCGCGAATATGAAAAATAATCGCGAATATGAAAAATACCCACGGCACCCCTGACGATCGATCACGGCACCCTAGGGTGCCGCGGCACCCCGGTTGAGAATCACTGCTCTAGGGGATGAGCCAATGCAACTCAGAAGGGTCAAAACAGCCATATTGCCCTGGTCAAATGAGCGTCAGGAGACAGGATAGTAACATGGCTCCAGGTGTTTTGGGGAAATATGTGGGATATAAATGGGTGGTTTTTGTAAACTTTTTTTTTGTTTTTGCACAGCACTTGAGGTAGTTCTGGTGGAGTGAACGGGTTGGCTGATCAGAGTTCGCTTGGACTCAGGTAAGCGTGAGTTCTTATTATTTATAGTTGTTTAAATTTAGTTAGTGGAGTGGGTCATTTTGGGTTTTTTTTGTTTTTGTTTTATTTCCCTGTCCCCTAACCCCAACCTCACACACTTCTGACCGTTCGTCTTTAGTGTTGTGGGGTGGTGCAGGTTGGTTGCTGGGCATTCCCATGAGGACCTCTGCACCGGGGGGGGGGGGTTCAGGGCTCCTTTCTTGGATTTAGTTAATTCCCAGTTCCACTCCAGCCTCAGTGAGCCTCTGACCGTTCGCCATTGGCGTCGCTGAGATGTAGGGCAGTGGTGATATACTCCAGTCGGAGCGGTGGGGCCGATCAGTATGCCTTTTCCGCTGCCCACCCCTCCTGGTAGGCTGGAGTATAGTCGGGGGGTCGACACCGGCCGTCTTGCCGGTTTTCCCCTGCCCTTGGGGGTGGAGCTGGGTTGCGTTTTTCCTGTTGTCTTAGTAGCCCTGAGCCGATTGCCGCGACGTGCCTGCCGATAGACTCGGGGGGTGTTCGGGGGTCTTTCGGAGTGCTGGGAAGGTCAACGGGACTTCCCTTTGTTTTTGTTTGCTCCTGGGGCGGTTTTTGGAAATCCCTGGGGGTTTGGTGTTTTTGTTTCCTCCTATTTCCCCCCGGGGTTTGATGGGACGGTCCTCTGGGGGGGAGGTTGACTGTGGGGCCGACCGGCCGTGTTGGGCTGGGGTGGGGTTCCTGGGTTGTGGGGGTGTCTCCTGGGGTTTGATGGAACGGTCCTCTGGGGGACGTTGGGGCTCCCGTGTATGCCTGGGGATTCCTGGATGGCTCCTGCCATGGTTGTTGCTCCTGGGGTTGACGACGATGTCCTCTGGGGGAAGTCGGGCTCCACATGTTGGGGGAGGGCGTTGTTGTTTTTTTTCTTTGACTTGTGTTTTGGTGTGTTGGGGGGTTTTTGTTGGGGTTTTTGGGGTTGTGTGTTTTTCGTTTTCCCCCGGGGAGGGGTTGGGGTGGGTGTTATGTTTTTCCCCGGTGTGCTTCCCTGGGGGTTAGTGGTATTCTCTCGGGGGGGGGGGGGGGGGGGTGCTGGGGGCTTTTTCTGTGTTTTTGTTTTTCTGTATGGGTTGTGTTGGGACTCTTTGGGGGTTTTTTGGGGGTGTTTTTGTTTTGTTGCCAGCCGGCCTTCCAGCCACGTCTCCTGGCCCTGTTGCCTGCTGTGGACTCTGGGAGCGTCGTCACTGCCTGCCTCCTGTTTTGGACCCCGATGAGAGGGGCGGTTTTCGGGTCAGGTCTGTGCAGTCGCCGGGAGGCTTCCCGTTGACAGGGGGGTACTGTTGTGTGTTGGGGGGCTTGGCTGGACACTGTTTTGCGGTTTTTGTGTTTGTTTTCCTTCCCAGGTGGTTTGGGGCTGATCTCTGGGGAGAATGTGCTGCAGAAGAGTCTCTCACCTCTGTCACGGTGATCTGCTGCACCTGTTGCATTCACGTGCGATTCTCTAATCGGGACAATTTACGACACCTGTGACATTCGCGTGCAGTTCTAAGGACTCTCAGCTGGTACCAATGAAGAGATGAAGAACTGCATTTAAGCCAGCAGTGATCTGGGCATAGGGGCCGGAGAATACGACCGTGTGACGATCGTTTGAGGACGCTGAGGGCCGCTCCAGAAGCTGACATTGCGCCTGTGAAGGAGGACGAGGGTGAGAGGCAAGCGCTGTCAGCACACGTCAGAGGTGATTATCCTTAAAAGCTTATCTGTGAATATAATGTGGCGTTGTTGCGCAGCTAAATTTAAGTATTGAAGAGAATTGCTCGTGTGCTCCTCGCGGCTGTGGCGTGCGGATTGATAATCCTCCACAAGCTGTGAGCAGCTGTTCTTTTGAATTAAGCCTGAAATCAGTCCTGAACGTGTTGCTGATAAGTGTGCCTCTAAATAGTGTTTCTTGATATAAGTACTGAATAACCTCACCTCTGTTCCTCCTTCACAGAGTACAGTCTTGGGAAAAGCCACCTGGGGGGTGTCGGCGGAACTCCTGAGTCCAGAACGTTCCGGCTCCGATCCGTTGAGGCGCTGGGAGAGCCGCCGCCTCTTCACCCCACCAGACTCATTTATTTTGTATTTTGTGTACAGCACAGTGGGAAGAAAATAAATTTGTTTCTTTTGGAACTGCTTCTGGTTATTTAGTGCTGGGTTCAGTCAGACGCTGGACCGCTCCTCAACCTGCGTCCAGACCATAACAACCATGTTTCGAAGATTTGTGGGGCCAAGTGCAATAACTTCAGTTTTATCTGAGTTTAAAAGCAGGAAATTAGAGGTCATCCATGTCTTTATGTCTGTAAGACAATCCTGCAGTTTAGCTAATTGCTGTGTGTCCTCTGGCTTCATGGATAGATAAAGCTGGGTATCATCTGCGTAACAATGAAAATTTAAGCAATGCCGTCTAATAATACTGCCTAAGGTAAACATATATAAAGTGAATAAAATTGGTCCTAGCACAGAACCTTGTGGAACTCCATAATTAACCTTAGCCTGTGAAGAAGATTCCCCATTTACATGAACAAATTGTAATCTATTAGATAAATATGATTCAAACCACCGCAGCGCAGTGCCTTTAATACCTATGGCATGCTCTAATCTCTGTAATAAAAGTTTCTGGTCAACAGTATCAAAAGCAGCACTGAGGTCTAACAGAACAAGCACAGAGATGAGTCCACTGTCTGAGGCCATAAGAAGATCATTTGTAACCTTCACTAATGCTGTTTCTGTACTATGATGAATTCTAAACCCTGACTGAAACTCTTCAAATAGACCATTCCTCTGCAGATGATCAGTTAGCTGTTTTACAACTACCCTTTCAAGAATTTTTTGAGAGAAAAGGAAGGTTGGAGATTGGCCTATAATTAGCTAAGATAGCTGGGTCAAGTGATGGCTTTTTAACTAATGGTTTAATTACTGCCACCTTAAAAGCCTGTGGTACATAGCCAACTAATAAAGATAGATTGATCATATTTAAGATCGAAGCATTAATTAATGGTAGGGCTTCCTTGAGCAGCCTGGTAGGAATGGGGTCTAATAGACATGTTGATGGTTTGGATGAAGTAACTAATGAAAATAACTCAGACAGAACAATCGGAGAGAAAGAGTCTAACCAAAGATGGCGGCTACATCCGTGGCTAGCAGCGGCTACGACCGAGGCTGGGGGCGCCTGTGAACGAGGTTAGCAACGGGGAGGGTTGGTGTGTGGTGACCGGACCTGTGGTGGTGGAGGTTACGGGTGAAAATTGTTTTTTGCAATTAACAGTGGCCATACTAAGCCACGATAGTTAACATGGCACCACCCAAGAAAACGGAGAAACTTGAGGAAAATATAGAGGAGATAAAGACCTCAATAAACCAGATATTAAAAGACATGTCTAATTTAGACAAGCTGACGGTGGAGATTAAAGAACTCCAAAAACTGGTTAAAGAGAAGGACAAGATCATTAAGAAACTTGAACAACGTGTAGATGAACTTGAACAATTCACTAGAAAAGATGATGTTATAATATCTGGACTAGAAACAAGGCATTGGACATATGCAAGGGTGGTGGATTCTGGTGGAACCAGTGGGGAGAATGCACCACCTGAAGAACGACAATCATTGGAACAGCAAGTTACAAACTTTTTATATCAAAATGGTGTTGACATCCATCAAGACACAATATCAGACTGTTATACTGTTCCAACTAAAGATAGAAAAAATAAACTGTCTAACATTGTTATACGATTTACAAGCAGAAAATATAAAAATGAAGTATTAAGACAGGCAAAGAATTTGAAAGGAACAAGTGTCTATATAAATGAGCATTTAACAAAAAAAAAATGCAGATATTGCTAGGGAAGCAAGACTATTAAAAAAACAGAAGCACATTGTTGCTACATGGGTCTGGAATTGTAGGGTGTGGATTAGAGTAAAAGAAGGAACAAACGGTATACAAATCAAAAACATGGAGGACCTTACAAAATACAGACCTGAATAGACAATCAAATATGACGTCTGTTGGTAATTGGACCAAAAAAAAAAAAAAAAAAAAATCTGATCAAACATGGAAACAGATGATAAAATATATGACATAGACACTAATATTGATGAAAGTATATTTGACTTAAAAACGATTGGTTGCGAGTATTATACGGTAGAACAGCTAAATAGTGAAAAAATTGCAGAAGATACCCTGTCACTCTTACATATAAACAGTCGAAGCTTGTATTGTAAAATGTCGCAAATAAAAGATTATTTAAATCAGTTTAAGAAATAAATTTAATGTTGTTGCAATCACTGAATCTTGGCTTAATGATGATCTCATGACTGATGTTCAAATAGAGGGATATGAGCTGTATTTTGTGAACAGAAGAGATAAAAGGGGCGGTGGTGTTGCTCTGTACATAAAGGCAGATCTGATATGTACAATTGTAGAAGAAATGACAACTGTGGATGACATCATAGAAATTGTAACAGTGGAACTTGTACATGAAACATCTAAAAATATTTTAATCAGTTGTGTATACAGAGCACCAGACACTTGTGTTGTGAAATTTACAGATAGAATAATAGAGCTATTCCATCAAATTAAAAACAAAACGCTTTTTATATGTGGAGACTTTAACATTAACATAGAGAGCTCCAGTTGCCAAAGAATAAGTGATTTTGTGAATTCAATGTATAGTTTGGGGTTATTCCACTTGATAACAAAACCAACCAGAATCACATCGCAAAGTGCAACGGTAATCGACAATATATTTACAAATAGAACAGATGAAATTATCAGGAATGGGATCTTGATGACAGATGTTAGTGATCATTTACCAGTCTTTTCAATATTTAAATATAAAAATAGGTACAAGAAAAAAACTGTTATAAACTTTAAAAGAGACAAGTCAGTAAAAGCCTTAGAGGCATTAAAATATGATCTTAAAAATCAAAATTGGGAAGAAGTTTATGTCAGTGATGTTAATGTAGCATATAACTCATTTATGAAAATATTGATGAAATCATATAATAAAAACTGTAAATTAATAGAAATTAGTAAGAAAAGAGTAAATAAACCATGGCTGACAAAGGGAATAAAAAATGCTTGTGCAAAGAAAAACTATTTATACAGGTGCTTTTTAAAAATGCAAACAAAGGAAACAGAACACAGATACAAAAAATATAAAAATAAACTATTGACAATAATTAGGAAACAAAAAAAAAGATTATTATAGTGAACAATTAAATAAGAATAAAGATAATATGAGGGCAACATGGGGAATTATAAAAAGTGTGATTGAAAGTGATGGAGCGAAAGCAACTTTTCCAAATTACTTTGTCAAAGAAAATAAAGAGATATATGACATAAAAGAAGTGGCAAATGGGTTTAATGATTATTTTTCAAATGTAGGACCAAGTCTGGTGGGAAATAAACCAATAGTAGAAGATACATTACATACACTTGTAAATACGGTCAATAGTATTTTCCTGGACAATGTGGATAAAGATGAAATAAGAAATATTGTAAAAAACTGTGTAAGCAAAAGATCAACTGACCATGAAGATTTAGACATGATGACTGTAAAAAGTATAATAGAAACTGTTATTGAACCATTTACTTATATTTGCAATCTGTCTCTGTCAACAGGGATTTTTCCAGATGAAATGAAAATTGCCAAGGTAGTCCCATTATATAAAAATGGAGACAAACATAAATTCTCTAATTACAGGCCAGTATCATTGCTTCCACAGTTTTCTAAAATTATGGAAAAAGTTTTTGTGACAAGGTTGGATAAATTCACTGAGAAACATCATATTTTAAATAATGTTCAGTATGGATTCAGAACAAAACATTCGACAGCTATGGCAATTATGGAATTAATACAGAAAATATCAACAACAATAGAAAATAAGGATTATTTTGTAAGTATTTTTATTGACTTGAAAAAAGCTTTTGATGTTACTGACCACTCAAGATTGCTTCACAAGTTACAACAATATGGAATAAGAGGTATTGCACATCAGTGGGTAAAAAGCTACTTAGAAAACAGAAAACAGTTTGTTCAGATAAACAATATCAAATCAGAATTGTGTAATATTGCTTATGGATTTGGTCGATTTGAAAATATTACAAACAATGTACCAAGCAAATAAAAATACTTTACCAACAAACATTCAAAATATGTTTGAGAAAAGAGTAAGTAGTTATAAACTGAAAGGAATAGAAGTCTTTAGAAAACCAAGATACAGAACCAGAGTAAAAGAACGGAGTATTGCAGTAAATGGTGTAAAATTATGGAACAATCTCAACAAAGAAATTAAAGAATTAAGGTCGCTTAAAATATTTTAAAAACGTATTAAACTAGATGTATTAAGTAAGTATGAAACTATAAAATAAGTTAGTGGGCTGTAAGGAAGTTAAAAAAAATGTAATTTGTTAATAATGTATAAAATGTTTTAAGTTTAAAAATGTAACCTGTCAGAGATGTAATCTATTTAATAATGGTCATAATTATGAAATAAGTCAGTGGTATGTGACAAGTTAAAGAAATACAATCTGTTAAATAATGTTGAAAAATGTCGCAGGATATTGAAAGATTGTATTGTAAAAAGGGGCAGAAAATATAAGACTTGTTCTTCTCTCTGCTCCTTTTCATTCTGGTAATGGAGATGCTTTATTTCTGCTTTTCTGTTTTTTGTTTTTTTTTTCTTTTAAATGAATGAAATAAATAAATAAATGAAATGAAAATGAAATGAAATACCGGCATCACTGAAAGCAGCCAAAGATAACGATACGTCTTTGGGATGGTTATGAGTAATTTTTTCTCTAATAGTTAAAATTTTATTAGCAAAGAAAGTCAAAGTCATTACTAGTTAAAGTTAAAGGAATACTCGGCTCAATAGAGCTCTGACTCTTTGTCAGCCTGGCTACAGTGCTGAAAAGAAACCTGGGGTTGTTTTTATTTTCTTCAATTAGTGATGAGTAGTAAGATGTCCTAGCTTTACAGAGGGCTTTTTTTTATAGAGCAACAGACTCTTTTTCCAGGCTAAGTGAAGATCTTCTAAATTAGTGAGACGCCATTTCCTCTCCAACTTACGGGTTATCTGCTTTAAGCTGCGAGTTTGTGAGTTATACCACGGAGTCAGGCACTTCTGATATAAAGCTCTCTTTTTCAGAGGAGCTACAGCATCCAAAGTTGTCTTCAATGAGGATGTAAAACTATTGACGAGATACTCTATCTCACTTACAGAGTTTAGGTAGCTACTCTGCACTGTGTTGGTATATGGCATTAGAGAACATAAAGAAGGAATCATATCCTTAAACCTAGTTACAGCGCTTTCTGAAAGACTTCTAGTATAATGAAACTTATTCCCCACTGCTGGGTAGTCCATCAGAGTAAATGTAAATGTTATTAAGAAATGATCAGACAGAAGGGAGTCAGAACAAGATCTAAGATATGATTAAAGTGGTGGGTGGACTCATTTTGAGCAAAGCCAGTTGAGTCTAATAATAGATTAAATGCAGTGTTGAGGCTGTCATTCTCAGCATCTGTGTGGATGTTAAAATCGCCCACTATAATTATCTGAGCTAACCACTAAGTCAGACAAAAGGTCTGAAAATTCACAGAGAAACTCTCAGTAATGACCAGGTGGACGATAGATAAGAACAAATAAAACTGTTTTTTGGGACTTCCAATTTGGATGGACAAGACTAAGAGTCAAGCTTTCAAATTAATTAAAGCTCTGTCTGGGTTTTTGATTAATTAATAAGCTGGAATGGAAGATTGCTGCTAATCCTCCGCCTCGGCCCGTGCTACGAGCGTTCTGGCAGTTAGTGTGACTCGGGGGTGTTGACTCATTTAAACTAACATATTCATCCTGCTGTAACCAGGTTTCTGTAAGGCAAAATAAATCAATATGTTGATCAATTATTATATCATTTACTAACAGGGACTTAGAAGAGAGAGACCTGTTTAATAGACCACATTTAACTGTTTTAGTCTGTGGTGCAGTTGAAGGTGCTATATTATTTTTTCTTTTTGAATTTTTACGCTTAAATAGATTTTTACTGGTTATTGGTGGTCTGGGAGCAGGCACCGTCTCTACGGGGATGGGGTAATGAGGGGATGGCAGGGGGAGAGAAGCTGCAGAGAGGTGTGTAAGACTACAATTCTGCTTCCTGGTCCCAACCCTGGATAGTCACGGTTTGGAGGATTTAAGAAAATTGTCCAGATTTCTAGAAATGAGAGCTGCTCCATCCAAAGTGTGATGGATGCCGTCTCTCCTAACAAGACCAGGTTTTCCCCAGAAGCTTTGCCAATTATCTATGAAGCCCACCTCATTTTTTCGACACCACTCAGACAGCCAGCAATTCAAGGAGAACATGCGGCTAAACATGTCACTCCCGGTCCGATTGGGGAGGGGCCCAGAGAAAACTACAGAGTCCAACATTGTTTTTGCAAAGTTACACACCGGTTCAATGTTAATTTTAGTGACCTCCGATTGGCGTAACCGGGTGTCATTAATGCCGACGTGAATTACAATCTTATCAAATTTACGCTTACCCTTAGCCAGCAGTTTCAAATTTCCTTCAATGTCGCCTGCTCTGGCCCCCGGAAGACAATTGACTATGGTTGCTGGTGTCGCTAACTTCACATTTCTCAAAACAGAGTCGCCAATAACCAGAGTTTGTTCCTCGGCGGGTGTGTCGCCGAGTGGGGAAAAACGGTTAGAAATGTGAACAGGTTGCAGGTGTACACGGGGCTTCTGTTTATAACTACGCTTCTTCCTCACAGTCACCCAGTGGGCCTGCTTTCCCGGCTGCTCGGGATCTGCCAGGGGGTAACTAACGGCGGCTAAGCTATCTTGGTCCGCACCGACTACAGGGGCCTGGCTAGCTGTAGAATTTTCCACGGTGCGGAGCCGAGTCTCCAATTCGCCCAGCCTGGCCTCCAAAGCTACGAATAAGCTACACTTATTACAAGTACCATTACTGCTAAAGGAGGCCGAGGAATAACTAAACATTTCACACCCAGAGCAGAGAAGTGCAGGAGAGACAGGAGAAGCCGCCATGCTAAACCGGCTAAGAGCTAGTAGCTGCGCTAAGCTAGCGGATTCCTAAAAACACACAAAGTGAATAATGTGTAAATAATTTAGAGGTGATTCAGCAGAGGGAGTGCTTTAGTTAAGGCACGTGAAGATTACACTGTGAAACAAATCATTATCTAGTTAACTACATCAATCTAACTGCGCAGATTAAACAGCTAACAGATACAGCAAAACACCGCTGTGCTCCGGAACAGGAAGTGATACAGTGAGAGCCAACCACCAGTAGAGGCATTGTTACAATTCAGCCACATTAAGTTTGGTTCTAGTTTAGTCTCTGTTTCTTATTTAGTCATTCTGTGTTATCAAGTTAGGTTTTGAGAATTATGTCACACGTCAGCCACTTATTGAGTTCTGTTCTAGTTTAGTCTTTGTCTTTTATTTTCTGGTTATTCAGTCACTCTGTTGTGAGCACATTAGTCCCTCAGGTTTTTCTGTACACTCTTGCCACATGTTGAGTTCTCATCTAGTTTAGATCTAGCCTTTAATTTTCTCTTCTGTTCTGTTTCTGCCTTTTCATTTGTTTATTCTTTCTCACATTTGTATTCTAGGTATCATTATTTCCTTGTTGTTTCACGTTTGTTGTCACTCACTTTCCCCGCTTGCTCTGACATGCCCACCTGTCACTCAACTGTCTCATCCAGCCACGCCTTCTTCCCTGCACCTGCTTCTCATTACGCCCTGATTAAGTCCATGCTTTCCTCTGTTTCACTGCTAGTTCGTTGTGCATATTGCCTCGTTCCAAGCCTCTTGTTCTGCCACAGTCTGTTTCCTTGTCGTGTATGACCTTCGCCTGTCTTGACCTTGCCTTTTGCCTGAGCCAGTTAACCCGTTTCTCCGTGCCTGAACCCAGCCTGTTTTTGACTCTGTTTTTTGCCACCTTCTATGTACCTGTTTGCCCGTGCTGGAACTCCGCTTGTTTACTGACCACGCCTCTGCCTGACGACCGTCTGTACCGCCGCCTGTCTGATTGTCTACCTGTGCACCGACCAAGCCTGTTTCTGATTAAACCGTTACTTATCCTCCATCTGAGTTATGAGTCTGCATTGGTGTCCACCTGTCTGCCGTGCCACATCACCACAGATCCTGAAAGTATGAGCTTTGATACAGAACCACTAAAAACTTTCCAAGTCATTCCTAAAGTCAAGTCCAATTTAATTGGAACTGCGTCACAAGATGCGCAGCAGCTGACCTCTGATGACAATTCATGAACTGTGAACATTCCTGCTTTAAGCCGACAGTGAAATGTGTTGAGGGCTCCCAGTGTTATGAGTGCAATCACTCACCTCTGTTCTCCTCCATCCTCCTAGTTCCTCATCCTTGGCTCCCTGCGTCCCACCTGGCCCTGGTTCCAGCTCCATATACTCCAGGACTCCAGCTTGTTCTCAGACTACCAAGTCTGTCCCTGTGTGCACTGTGGCTCCCGAACTTCCACCACTATGTGTGGGCCCGGTCTCAGCTCAGCAGGCTTCCTCCAGCTCACCACCTCATTTATTTATTATTGTAAATAAAGCTCTTTTCGTTCACAACCTGTTCTGGTTCTTGCTCCCTAGCGTTTGAGTCCATCACCTATAACGGTCCGGTCCTGTCCAGACCTTTAACCACAACAATGTACGAGGTCTGTTAGAAAAGTATCTGACCTTATTATTTTTTTCAAAAACCATATGGATTTGAATCACGTGTGATTGTGTCAGCCAAGCTTGAACCCTCGTGCGCATGTGTGAGTTTTTTCATGCCTGTCGGTTGCTTCATTCGCCTGTGAGCAGGCTTTGAGTGAGGTGTGGTCCACCCCTCTCGTCTATTTTTGTTGCGAATAAATGTCTGAACGATTTGGATCTTTGCTGCATTGAGCGTCCAGTTTAGAAATGAACGGCACATTTCACTGTTACAGGAGTTTTTGTCATGGAAAGAGGAACAAAGGTGGAGGAATTCCGCGTGTCGCGGCGGAGCTGCATGGCGAAAAGCAACGCCGTGATGAAGCCTCACAGGACATGTTCTGGCATGTCCAGCTCATGCACAATCACAATCGGATATTCACACGACTGGAAAGCAACCGGAATCCGTCTGAAATCCACTTTTAAGCCATCCTGTGAGACCAACACAGAGGTGTTTTTGTCCCGCGTAATGAACGGCTCCGTGGTGCGCTCTCAGCAGTTGTGGGCTGTCCTTAAAGGGGCAGTAATACTCCTTAATCTGTTTAAGCCCCATAAAATCGTCCCTGAAAGCCATATTAATTTTTCGAACAGTGTCCACCTGGAGGTCTCTTACAGTATCTGGAAAAAAATTGACGCAGCAAAGATCCAAATTGTTCAGACATTTATTCGCAATAAAAAATAGACGAGAGGGGTGGACCACACCTCACTCAAAGCCTGCTCACAGGTGAATGAAGCAACCGACAGGCATGAAAAAACTCACGCATGCGCACGAGGGTTCAAGCTTGGCTGACGCAATCACACGTGATTCAAATCCATATGGTTTTTGAAAAAAATAATAAGGTCGGATACTTTTCTAACAGACCTCGTATTTGTTATGTAAATATGTATTTATTTATTGTATTATTTTATTTATTTTTTCCTCCCTCTCTCTGTTCTGTTTGTTTTAATTTCCACATTTAACACATCGTGTTCACTCTGTCAGTGCCCGCTGAGAGTGAGTCATTGGTTGGAGCGCAAAGAGCAAAGTGATCACACATGAATGAGTTCACACCTTTCCCCTTATTGTGTGTATGTATTTATTTTTCCACTCTTTCTTTCTGTCATGTGGACTATAACTTACGTGGTGGAACTGACATTAGCTTGGCCGGCTGTGTGATCACAAAGATCACACGGATAATTTCAGATGGCCCAGCCTTGCTGCATGGTCAGCACCATGCGCTGATCCAAAGGTGATCTTGTTTGTTTTTGAGCCTGCCCACACATGTGCATTGCGGTGGGATGTTGAACACATATGGTGCCATGAAGCATGAAGAACATCACCTCTCAACATGCCACCGCGATGCACATGTGTCGGCATGCTCATGTGACATGTTAAAAATTTAAAACGTATGTCACCTTTGCAAAGCATTCAGCTGCCCCTCAGTGTGCACTGCAGACACCATCAGACAGGCTGCCCCAGGTGAAAATATTCATCTGATCATGTGAACACCCAGCTGGTGATCCAAATATCACATCTACCACGTGAGTTACAGTCCACATGACGCTGTGTCCTTTGGCGTGCCGCGTGCTGGACAGCTGGATGGACGGAGCCGGCTGATGTGTTCATGATATGAGCGTATCAATTCATTCATGACACTTAATTCTTTGTTTACGTCCATGGGCATTGTTCATGAACATGAAGGAACAGAAGGACGATAATTATTGTATTGTCTGCACTTTATAACAGGCATTAAATATTTTAACGGACATTTGTTTCATCATTTCCAACAAAGACAGTCAAGTCATCAGGCAACAATTGCACATCATTAGCAGTAACACGATTTTCTTACATTTAAACAGTACATTCATTGTTCTTCTAATGTTCTGTGCTCTCATTATTTGGTCCTTACACATTATTGTTGATTTATATACTTTTGTACAACATTTAGTTACTTCCACTGCTGTGTGAGAGTGATGTGGTATCACACCTCTCACGTGATTGCACTGTCCGACCATCTGTTCCTCCTGGCAGCAGCTGGAATTTTTCGAGGTTTGCCAGTTCTGAATTTTTCAGCCTTTTTTGGCCAGTTCTGGCCTCATTAGCCCAACTTCATGTTATGTGTGAAGGCGCCATAAGGTTAACATAACTCGTTCTTGTGAAGGAAGACTCAAACTCATCAGCTTCTAAACCATTTACTCTTTTAAATACTTCAGATCTATTATTTTGAAATGTTTTAACATTGTTAATGTTAACTCTTCAGGACTCAATCCACCTAATTCAGATATGATCTTCATGGCTCATCTCTGGACCTTTTCAAGAACATCTTACCTTTTTACAAGTGTGGGGACCAAGCCTGCAATATTCCAGATGTGGGCTTACATAACCTTTTTTATGAGCTCATAAGAGTCTGTCAATAAAGAAAGGCTCATTTCACCATGCAAAAATAATATTTGCCTTAGCAGCTGCCTTGGGTGATGTGTTTAGAAAAATGTGTCATGTGGGCTGGAGGAGACTGGCTTGATGTGGCTGAAGGGGATAATTCGGTTGGAGCTGCATGGCTCTGGGCAGCTTGAGAAGGATGGAAACAGGATTAACAACTTTAGAAACAGGAAATGGTCTAACGAAGCTGGTAGCGAGCTTCTTGGAGGTCCCACGAAGTGGCAGGTCCTGCGTGGAAAGCCAAACCTTCTGCCCAGGTTCATAAGCAGGAGCAGGTGTTCTATGGTTGGCAGTAGACTTATACAACATGGAGGACTTGAGGAGTACCTGACGAGCCTGCTCCCAGGTCTCTTGCATTGCCACAACAGAGCCAACAGCGAGAGAAACGTGGAATCTATGACAGAGGCAGGGAATAATGAGGGGTGTGAGCCATACACTACATGGAAGGGAGAGAAACCGGTAGATGAACACGGTAAAATGTTGTGCGCTAGTTCTATCCAAACCAGCTTGTTGACTCAGAAGGCTGGATGCTGAGAGGCGAGAATCTGCAAACCCTTCTCAAGTTCTTGATTAACTCGCTCAGTTTGTCCATTTGATTAAGGATGGAAACCTGAAGCGAGACTTACAGAAGAGCCAAGCAATTTACAAAACTCTTTCCAGAAGTCAGACAAATTGTGGACCTCGATCTGAGACAATGTCCTAAGGGAAACCATGCAACTGGAAGACATTATTCAACATGACTTCACAGAATTTGTGATGTCCTTTGATATCTTGGACCACCAAAACCATGGCTGAATCAAATGCGGTTTTACTATTACCTGGGTGACATGAAAACCGACTGCTGTGAGCCCACTGGATGACATCCCCCCTTAGGGCATCTATGACGAGTAACTGATCCCAGGGACAGTCTGCCGGAATTGAAACCACCTCTAAAGCTACTTGAACTCTGGCTTCAATGTCCCAGGTGAAAGTGGAGAAAAAACATGATGGGGTAAAATAGGTTTAGGGACCAGTGAGGCAATGTCAGGACTAAACCGATGGGATAAGGCATCGGATTTGCCATTCTTAGAACTGGGGCAATAAGACAGCAGAAAATTGAGTCAACCAAAAAATAGGGACCAGCGAGCCTGCCTGGCTCTGAGTCTCTTGGGTGATTTAAGATACTCCAAGTTCTTGTGGTTAGTCAAAACCAAAAATGGCTGTGGTGCCCCTCCAACCACTGACGTCACTCCTCCAGGGCCACTTTGACAGCCAGCAGCTTGTAGTCACTGATATCATAATTGCGTTCAGGGGGTGAGAGTTTCTTAGTCAAAAAAGCACAGGGATGAAGCTTACCGTCTGAAGGACAAATCTGGGATAGGACGGCCACAACGCCAATGTCAGATGCATCCACATTGACTATGAACTGCCATCTAGGATCCAGGAGGAGTAGCACTGGTATGGAGGAAAAGTGCAGCTTGAGCTCGCGGAATGCGGTATCACACTCTGAGGACCAAGAAAAAGACCAATCAATCAATCAATCAATCAATTTTTTTTATATAGCGCCAAATCACAACAAACAGTTGCCCCAAGGCGCTTTATATTGTAAGGCAAGGCCATACAATAATTATGTAAAACCCCAACGGTCAAAACGACCCCCTGTAAGCAAGCACTTGGCTACAGTGGGAAGGAAAAACTCCCTTTTAACAGGAAGAAACCTCCAGCAGAACCAGGCTCAGGGAGGGGCAGTCTTCTGCTGGGACTGGTTGGGGCTGAGGGAGCAGTGAGAAGCAGTGAGGTTATGCAACGGAGAGGCCACAGAGCTTGTGTTTCTGATAAACTTCTGATAAACATTAGCAAACCCCAAGAATAGCTGCACCTCCACTTCAGTTAACATAAACCCCAGGAATGACACTGAGGGTTTGTGGAACTCACATTTCGCTGCCTTGATGTACAGATGGTTTTGCAGCAAGTGCTGCAGTACCATAGGGACATGCTGAGTGGTTGAGTGTGGGCATCCTTATCAGGGGAGAAAATCAGGATGTCATCTAGATAAACAAACACAAACTTATTTAACATGTCGTGCAATACATCATTAACCATTAACCAAACCCTGAAATAATGCAGGAGTGTTAGTTAACCCAAATGGCATGACCAAATACTCATAATGTCCTGATGGGGTATTAAAGACCATTTTCCATTGAACCCCCTCCATATATGGACCAAATGATATAAAAGTAAAAGTTTGTGGGCTGAGATGATCAAAGGGACGGGTACTGATTTTTGACTGTGATGTTATTTAGGCCGCTGTAGCAGGGCCTGAGGGGCTTGTCCTTCTTCTGCACAAAAAAGAATCCAGCTCCTACCGGCAAAGATGATAAGCAGATCAGGCCTGCCTCCAGCAACTCCTGTATGTACTCCTCCATAGCCTGACGTTTGGGTGCTGAGAGCAAGTAAAGCTTGCCTTTAGGTGGCATGGAACTGGGGAGAAGGTCTACGGCACAGTCCCCTGCTGCGATGAGGAGGTAAGGGTTTAGCCTTGGATTTACTGAAGACTTGAGCCAAATCATAATAACAAGCAGGAACAGAAGAGAGATCGGGAGTGGTAGCGGCCCCTGGAGCCGAGTTCTTCCTAATACAGGTTATGTGACAACAAGGTCCCCAGGAACTAATTTGGCCACTGGCCCAATCGAAGTTGGGATGATGTTGTTTTAACCACGGTTGCTCTAAAATACCCCAGTGAGCCATATTCTCAAAAACATGAGAACTCATGATTTTGGTATGCTGATCAGGAAATGCTAACCTGATTGATTCAGTTATATGAATCACTTTACCCAGTGGGCTGCCATTTAAGGCATTGACCTCCAGGGGGTGCTGGAGGCAAAACTGTTTAAGACGAAGTTCCCTGAAGAGAGAGGCCTGGTCAAAAGCCTGAATCAGTTAAAACAGGAACAGTCACCAAAGACCCATTAGCAGTTAAGGTGGCCTTTACAGTTTCATGACAAACTTGATTAAGACTCACCTTTCATTCTGACAGCTCTCAAATTATTTTCATTTATATAGCACCAAATCACAACAAAGTTGCCTCAAGGCACTTCACACAAGTAAGGTCTAACCTTACCAACTCCTAGAGCAAGCGCACAAGTGACAGTGGTAAGGAAAATCTCCCTCTGATCATTTGAGGAAGAAACCTCAAGCAGACCAGACTCAAAGGGGTGACCCTCTGCTTGACTCTCAGGAAGAATAATTTGAGATCTGAGCTTCTGCTGTCCTTCTATCGCTGCTCTGTGGAGTCTGTGCTGAGCTGCCTCATCTCGCTGTGGTTCTTCAGCTGCACTGCAGTATAGAGGAAGCAGCTTCAGCGGGTCATTAACATCGCCCAGAGACTGATTGGCTGCACTCTCCCATCTCTGGAGGAGATTCATCATACCCGCTGTCTCAGGAGAGCCCGCATTGTCAGGGACTCCTCACACCCCGGTCACTATCTATTTGAACTCTTACCTTCTGGAAGGCATTTTAGAACAATAAGAAAAAACAAACAGATTGAAAAACAGCTTCTTTCCAAGAGCTGTTGTTGCCCTGAACGCCTCAACCCCACTGTAATAGTCTTTTTATAACTTCACATTTTTATGTCTTTTTATAACTTTTATATGCATTATGCATTATTTGTTGCACTGTTTTTTTTTTTTTTCTCAGAGCTGCTTTTGAATTTTGTTGAGCCCTCGAGGAACAATGACAAATAAAGAATTCTGATTCTGATTCTGGACCATGCGACTGACACAATTTACAAAACAATTCATGAAACGAATGTACAGGAAATGTTGCTGGATGGAGCTGCACCTCAAACAGAGAGAAAAAAAAAACAGAATCGGGCATCAGAAAGACAACAAACACAGTGTAATTTGTCAGGATTAAGCAACAAGAAAAACAGAAAAAATACTAAGGTGATCACCAGCCACTAGCCCTAAGCTTCACTAAAAGACCCAGTATTTAGATCAAGTTGAGGCCGCGGCACACTTCATTTCCTAATAAAATGAATTTGTTATAAAAGTTAATGTTGTTAATGCTCTGTCAAATATATTTACCATTATGATTATCTCAGTAATTGATTAAACCAGTGGCGGCTGGTGAAAAACAGTCTTGGTGGGGCTGCTGTGCCAATAGATTCCCTTGCCTTGTCCAGCACAGGCATTCAAGAGAACAGTCGGAAAATTACTACAATTCCACAATAATCATTACATGTCCTTCTCAAAATCAGCAGTTTTACAGATAAAGTTAACCATTTACAGCTATATCAGGCCCCATTTCTACTTTGGAAAGGAACAGTATCAAATGCAATACAACACTCAAGTTCTTGAGCAAAGAACATTTCACTATTTGACACCAATTACACACATAGTGCACCAAACTGTATTGCACTGCCATTATCTTCAGACAAACAGATCCATGGGGTCCACAATGACACCGACCTTAACAAAATAGAAAATATCATAATGTTCACACCACCTTCCAAGAGAGAGAGAGAAAAAATGTTTGTGTGTGTGTGAGAGTGAGAGTGAGAAAAAGAAAGTGTTCGTGTGTGTGTGAGAGAGAGAGAGAGCGTGTGAGAGTGAGAAAGAGTGTGTGTGAGAGAGAGAGCGTGTGAGGGTGAGAGAGAGAGAGCGTGTGAGAGAGAGAGCGTGTGAGAGTGAGAGCGTGTGAGGGTGAGAGCGTGTGAGAGTGAGAGCGTGTGAGGGTGAGAGAGAGAGCGTGTGAGAGTGAGAGCGTGTGAGAGTGAGAGCGTGTGAGGGTGAGAGAGAGAGCGTGTGAGAGTGAGAGAGAGAGCATGTGAGAGAGAGTGTGTGTGTGTGTGTGTGAGAGTGAGAGAGTGTGTGAGAGAGAGAGAGAGAGTGTGTGTGTTTCTGTGTGTGTGTGTGAGAGCGAGAGAAAATTAAGGTAATATTTTGCATGAACATTACTGAGTGGAATGGAGGCAAACTAAAGAAGCTTGAAAAACTTAAATAACTTGACTAACTAATAACACCAAAACCTTTAAATTAAATTGGTTAAAATTAATTAAGAGTGTAGAGGACAAAGCAAATTAAGTTTACAAAACCACTTAATTACGAGGTCTATTAGAAAAGTATCCGACCTTATTATTTTTTCAAAAACCATATGGATTTGAATCACGTGTAATTGCGTCAGAGAAGCTTGAACCCTTGTACGCATGCGTGAGTTGTTCCACGCCTGTCGGTTGCGTCATTCGCCTCTGAGCAGGCTTTGAGTGAGGAGTGGTCCACCCCCTCGACGGATTTTCATTGTCAGGAAATGGCGGAATGATTTGGGCTTTTTTTTCATCAGAATTTTTTCAGAAACTGTTAGAGACTGGCAGCTGGAAACCATTAGAAAATTTATCTGGCTTTCGGTGAAAATTTTACGGGCTTCCATCCTTAAAGCTGTAGTAACAGTCCTTATTCTCTGTGAAGCCCATAAAATTTTCACCAAAAGCCAGATAAATTTTTATAATGGTTTCCAGCTGCCAGTCTCTAACAGTTTCTGAAAAAATTCTGATGAAAAAAAAGCCCAAATCATTCCGCCATTTCCTGACAATGAAAATCCGTCGAGGGGGTGGACCACTCCTCACTCAAAGCCTGCTCAGAGGCGAATGACGCAACCGACAGGCGTGGAAAAACTCACGCATGCGCACGAGGGTTCAAGCTTGTCTGACGCAATCGCACGAGATTCAAATCCATATGGTTTTTGAAAAAAATAATAAGGTCGGATACTTTTCTAATAGACCTCGTAAATGCGTTGCTAAACTTGGGTTTGTCTGACTATGAATGCCTTGTGTGTACTGAGTGGCTGAGTTAGTTAGTTTTTTTAAAAACATGCAAATTGCTATTTTAGGGTTTTGTTTTGTTTTTAAACTGAGCAAATAATTTGTTTTAGACTGTGGAATACTCCAAAGAATATTTCACTTCTGTGAACTGATCCTCATAACGTGTAAAGTGAAATCAAAATACCAGCATGGCTGCAGCTTTGAACACTGTTACAAACAGCCCCGGCCTTCCCTATTGCCGTTATAACTGGTCTGCTGTCCCAATAAAGATCACAGCTTTGACCCCCTAAAACAAACAAAAAACATCACTCATTCTTTATATCTTAAGTTTTCATCCTCGTTTCCACACCAGGAGCAACATTCGGGAATAAATCTGAGCAGCTCGTCAGCTCACCTGAAGTGTTGTGTGGGCCGCTGAAGAGGAGGTACTGCTGGCCCACCACCACCAGAGGGCGCCCTGCCTGGAGTGCGGGCTCCAGGCACCAGAGGGCGCTGCCGCCTGACAGGAGCAGCCAAGGTGACAGCTGTCACCTATCAACTGAGACAGCTGTCATCCATCAGCGGAGGGGTATATCAGCTGGATGGCATCTCCACCTCATTGCCGAGATATCGCTCAATCAAAGAGGTAACGAACTCAGCCAGTTGTTTCATTCAGAGACGTAATACTTTGTTGCTTGTGCTTAGGACACTGAAGACCATATTGGACGTGTTTGGATAAGTACACATATTCCTACACTTCAGTGTTGTTTTATGATTAGAGGTGGAGGTGGTATTTCCACCTTACGTGTTGCTGGGTGCAGCCGCGCCCACACCTGACTGTTTCTGTTCCTCGCCAGCAGTACCGGATCCGACGAGCGGAGGCAGTGGCCACCTGGGAGTTCGGGACTTGGCGGCTCCAGTATTCCCGGGGTTCGGTGGCAGAGGAAATCGGGTTGTTCCGGTTCGACTTGGACAGAGGTCTCCTATCGTCGAGCCTGCCCACACGACACCGCTGTAATTGGACTCAATTTCGAGATTGTAATCTGTTGTGTTTGTTGTGCCTGTTTCACAACAGTAAAAGCAGTGTTATTTGACTCCTCCATTGTCCGTTCATTTGCGCCCCCTGTTGTGGGTCCGTGTTCCTACACTTTCACAACATGAAGAGGTGGATGCGCTCCTTTCCATCCCCGCAGATCAGCAGCCTCTGTGACGTGTGCGCTGACAGTGTGAATGAAGCCTGACACGGTTTATAACGAGTCAGACAAACGTCTCTCCTCCAACCGGGATGTGCAATTGTCATTAAACCACGAGAAAGATCTGATCCCCGCGAAACTTTGGTGTCATTGTTTTAATTAGTTTTTGTCCCGTTTTAAACCTCGGAAGACATAACGAGCAGGAGTCCCAGAGTTCTTCAACTTACTCCAGCAAAACACACGGAGACAAAATAAAAATAAATAAATATAACCCAAATGTCGTCGTCGCTCTTCCTGACTGACTGACAGCAACAGCTGCAGCGTCACATATATCACTGACTGTAATCTAACATTCCCGCATTTTTGTAGCAAGGGCTAAATTCCGGCACCCCAAAGCCATTAATTTTGGCAGTGTTGATTTGCCAAATATTTATTAATTTTCCCTAGCAACTACATACAATTGGTTATTTCACTGCACTTCAAGGGAGCTTTGAATGACCGCCCAAGACGAGGAATGATACGTTCTCTGCTCCTGTCGGTGGAAATGCACTGTTGAATGAGAGTCAGTTGGAGGAAGTGTTGTTTTAATCATTCATATTACATGTAGGCACATACTATTAAGTAAAACTGACACTGATAATACTTTTTAAATATATATATGACTTTTCCCCTCCACATGTAGGAGGGCAGCGCCCAAGCGCCCCCTATGGGCCTGCCGCCACTGGATTAAACAATGCCATGAAAGAGGAAGTGTACAAAGGGCACAGATAAGATTGATGATGCGTTCATCAGTGCATGAAGGACAAGAAGAAAAGGACTATTCGTCTGATTGATATGATGAGGTGAGACAATGTTTCATCAGTGCATGATTGCTGACTGGCAATGGACTTTGAGAGTGACTGTCTTATACTATGAAATTATTTCATTGAATGGGCTTTGGAACACCTTGGGACTGCATATATGTGGCATGAAAACTGAATGTACTCCTATTTTGTCTTCAGACCTACACTCTGTATGACATGTACCTTTAAAGCTTTAAATAACAAAAGATCTTAAAAACTGAAATGTGTTTCCTCTGGTGTCTCATTTGTTGTCTGTCAGAGTCTTTAGGCAATATTCCTAACAGAATTTAAAAGTGTAAAAAGCAAAGTAACATACTATGCCAGTATGCTAGACATACGAAAGGGAAAATAAGTGCGTCTTAGGTCTGGACTTGAAAATCTCTACAGAATCTGACTGCTTTATTGACGCAGGGAGATGATTCCACAGAACAGGGGCATGATAAGAGAAAGCTCTGCGACCCGCAGGCTTTTTATTCACCCTAGGGACACAAAGTAGTCCTGCACCCTGAGAATGCAAAGCCCGGGCCAGTACGTAGGGTTTAATTAGGTCAGCTAGGTAGGGAGGTGTCAGTCCATGAACAATTTTATAGGCTAGTAGCAGAACCTTAAAATCTGATCTCAGGGACAGGAATCCAGTGAAGAGATGCAAAAACGGGTGTAATGTGGTCAAACTTTCTGCTTCCTGTCAAGTCTGGCAGCACCATTTTGAACCAATTGGAAAGCCCTAATGCTGGAGTGCAGTAAATCATAAAATAGAACATTGCAGTAGTCCAATCTACAACCCTAATTCCAATGAAGTTGGGACGTTCTGTGAAATGTAAATAAAAACAGAATACAATGATTTGCAAATCCTGTTCAACCTATATAACCTATATATTGAATACACCACAAAGACAAGATATTTAATGTTCAACCTAATAGAGTTTTTTGTTTATGTACAAATATTTGCTCATTTTGAAATGGTTGCCTGCAACACATTTCAAAAAAGTTGGGACAATGGCAACAAAATACTTGGAAAGTTGAGGAATGTTCAAAGAACACCTGTTTGGAACATTCCACAGGTGAACAGGTTAATTGGAAACAGGTGAGTGTCATGATTGGGTATAAAAGGAGCATCCCAAAAGGTTCAGCCATTCACAAGCAAAGATGAGATGAGAACCATCATTTCAGTATTGTCAGAGTTTAAAAGTAGGAAGTTGCTAGAAATCCAGCTTTTCACTGATGCAAGGCAATCTTCTAAGGATTTTATGTGGATGAGATTACCAGCAGTTATCGGCATGTATAACTGGGTGTCATCAGCGTAGCAGTGAGAGGTAATCCCAAAACGCCGCAATGTGTGCCCAAGGGGGAGTTTTTCAATATACAGGGTCAAGATTAGATTTCTTAAGTAATGGTTTAATCACTGCAGATTTGAAACATTTTGGAACAGATCCAGACGTTAATGAGAGATTAATCATTTCCAGCACAGTTGGCCTAAGAGTGGGCCACAGGTCCTTAAACGGTTTTGTTGATATAGGATCAAATAAGCAGGTTGTGCTTTTTGTAGATGTTACGAGTTTCGTCAGCATGCCTAGTCAGATACTGTCAAATTCAGTAAATCTAGGTAATACTTCAGTAATGGCATCCACCTCAATAGCAGGGTGTAGTGGCTGGGTTAAGACATATTGGGATATGTTTAACCAAATGTCTTCTATTTTCTTCTCAAAGTAATCCAAGAAATCTTGTGCTGTAAAAGGAGAGCATAGTCTGAAATCTGCCGCATGCCCTGTCTGAGCTTTATCAATGACCTCGTTGTGTCTCTATCAGGCAAGCTATGCTGAAAAACTTGTCGTAGTGCATTAGTAAAATTGGCTAGCATCTCACAATACTCAGATCTACTACTCCATTTTGCAGTAGCCCATGAACTTGCACAACCTGACAGGTGTGTGACATCATGAAAGTGATCTTTGTTCAGTCGGATGGAAATGCAGAATGCATCAGTTCAAAATGCAACTCGCACTGGGTTACAAAAGGTCTGATCAACAGTCTCCCCTGAGAAATGCTCTGGGCATGAGAGCTGACTAGACACAAAATTGTACGTCATAGAGGGCGTGGCAATACCTGCTCATGGTTTGGATGTGGGAGCCGGTGATGCGGTAGGAGGTGGGTCAGTCTCAAGTCTCTCTAAAAGATGCCCAACATGCGAGCCCAGCATGGTGACTAACTCATCCTGTCTTTTCGCCAGATGGGTGAAGCCGGTACACAGGGCAGCCACAGTCTCTTCCTGTCGTGCCAATTGCTGGCCCTGGGTGTGCGGCATCTGATATAATGGGTCTGAGCCTGCTGTATCCATGTACTGACTAGATTGTTCTGTCATGATTTCAGACTGAATGAGGCAGGACACAAATGCAGGACTCACACACAAAAATGGTTGTTCAAAAGGCTTTAATCAGTTTGCAGGTTGGGTTCGGTACATGATACAACAAACAGCACTAAGTAGCAGTGTCCAAAGCATGAGACAAAAAGTGAGGTCAATAGGCAGGTGGGCGGTCGGTACACAGCTTGGCAAAAACAAGGAATGAGGACACTGGAACATGAGAGCTGGAAACACAGGCAAAAACACTAGCGATCTGGCAGGAATATGCAGGAAATGAAAGGCTTAAATAACAGGAGTGATCTGGGATAATAGATGCAGGTGTGGGAGAACAAGCAGGAAGAAGGTGTGGCAAACAAAATGGACCAGACATACCCATACCAAGACACACCGAAAGACAAGAGAGTGCAAAGCAGAAAAACCCACACAACAAATAACTACTAAAAAAGAACCAAACAAAATCCCCTACAAACCCACAACATGAAAAAAGATAAATTGTCAGTTACCAAAACACCAGGATTTTTGTCCTCGTTAATAAATTCTAACAGGTGACCATCCATCCAATGCTGGTGGCAGGGATTTTTGCTGCCAAAATGAAGTACTTTACATTTTTCCTCATAAAAACCCAACAGCCATTCACCTACCCATGACAATAAATTGTCTGTCTATCTGTATGAAATCCTGGGCCAACAGCGATAAAGATTTTTGTCACTTGTAAAAGGTTTACACGTAGCTGCAATTACACAAGGTAAATCATTAATATAAGGAATAAAAGGCACTGGCTCAGAGGGAGACCCCACTGGTTATTTGCTTCCACACTGAGCAAATACCATTTTGGCAAACACATTTCTTTTTCTCAAAGAGAGAATCAATTTCAATTCAATTTCAATTTATTTTCATTTATGTAGCACCAGATCAAGGCGCTTCACACAAGTAAGGTCTAACCTTACTAACCTCCAGAGCAGCAGCGTTAAGGAAAAACTCTCTCTGAGGAAGAAACCTCAAGCAGACCAGACTCAAAGGAATGACCCTCTGCTTGAGCCATGCTACAGACATAAATTACAGAACAATTCACAAAACGAATATACAGGAAAAGCTGTTGGTGCACAGGACAGGAGTGTCTCCAGCACAAATACCACGCACATCTCTGGATGGAGCTACACCTTAAACAGAGAGAAAAAACAGAATCAAGCATCAAAATGACAAGAAATACAGTATAATTTGTCAGCATTAAACAACAAGAAAAACAGGAAATGCTAAGGTGATCGCCGGCCACGAGCCCTGAGCTTCACTAAAAGACCCAGAACTTAAGTAAAGTTGAGGCCGCGGCATGCTCCGTTTCCTAAAAAAATTAATTAAAAGAGTGAAAAGTGTAGTACTATATGATGCCAGAATGCTAGCCATATGAAAGGGAAAATAAGTGTGTCTTAAGTCTGGACTTGAAAGTCTCCACAGAATCTGACTGTTTTATTGATGCAGGGAGATCATTCCACAGAACAGGGGCACGATAAGAGAAAGCTCTGTGACCCACAGACTTCTTATTCACCCTAGAGACATAAAGTAGTCCTGCACCCTGAGAACGCAATGCCCAGGCCAGTACATAAGGTTTAATTAGGTCAGCTAGGTAGGGAGGTGGCAGACCATGAATAATTTTATAGGTTAGTAGCAGAACCTTAAAATCTGATCTCGTTGGGACAGGAAGCCAATGAAGCCAAACTGGGTGTAATGCGGTCGAACTTTTTGCTTCATGTCAAAAGTCTGGCAGCAGCATTTTGAACCAATTGGAGACCCCTAATGCTGGACTGCGGTCAACCAGAAAACAAAACATTGCAGTAGTCCAATCTAGGAGAGATAAACGCATGGATCAGGGTCTGAGCATCAGTCATAGAGAGGATGGGACGAATCTTCACTATATTTTGCAAGTGGAAGAAAGCAGTCCTCATAATATTTCTAATGTGGAGGCCAAAGGACAATGTGAGATCAAAAATTACCCCAAGGTTCCTCACTTTGTCAGTGTGACACATGAGTAACTAAGTGTTAACTGGTCAAATTGATGCCGATGTCTCACTGGACCAAGAACCATCATTTCAGTCTTATCAGAGTATAAAAGTAGGAAGTTTCTAGACATCCAGCTTTTCACTGACACAAGGCAATCTTCTAAGGATTTTATGTGGATGAGATGACCAGCAGTTATCAGCACGTTTAACTGAGTATCATCAGCATAGCAGTGAAAGGTAATCCCAAAGCACCGCAATATGTGCCCAAGGGGTGCTATATAAAGGGAGAAAAGCAGGGGGCCTGAGACAGACCCCTGTGAAACACCAAATTTCATGTCACTAAGGTTAGAGGCAGAGTTACTGTACAGAACACAGTGAGAACGCCTGGTCAAGTATGATGTCAACCATGCAAGGGCATTCCCAGTAATCCCAAAATGATATTCCAGCCTATCAAGTAGAATATGATGATCCACGGTATCAAATGCAGCACTGAGATCTAACAGCACAAGAACCGTAGTGGTGTCCGAATCCACTGTAAGCAGAAGATCATTAACCGCTTCAGTGAGAGCCGTCTCTGTGGAATGATATTTTCTAAAAGCATACTGCAGTGGCTCAAAGAGATTATTCTCAGTAAGATAGTCCACGAACTGCCGTGAAACCACTTTTTCCAGAATTTTAGAGCAAAATGATAGATTTGATATCGACCGATAGTTTTTCAGTACACTAGGGTCAAGATTAGGTTTTGGAAGTAATGGAGATTGCAGATTTGAAACATTTAGGAAAAAAACATTTAGGAACAGGTCCAGAATGGTAAATAGTAAATGGACTGCATTTATATCGCACTTTTCCATCTGCATCAGATGCTCAAAGTGCTTTACAATTATGCCTCACATTCACCCCGATGTCAAGGTGCTGCCATACAAGGCGCTTACTACACACCGGGAGCAATAGTGGATTAAAGGCCTTGCCCAAGGGCCCTTAGTGATTTTCCAGTCAGGCGGGGATTTGAACCCATGATCTTCTGGACTCAAGCCCAACACCTTAACCACTAGACAATCACCTCCCCTAAAGTTAGAGTCCAGAAGTTAAAGAAAGATTAATCATTTCCAGCACAGTTGGCCCAAGAGTGGGCCACAGGTCCTTAAACAGTTTGTTGGTATAAGATCAAATAGACAGGTTGTGTTTTTTGTTGACATTATGAGTTTCGTCAGCATGCCTAGAGAGATACTCTCAAATTCTGTAAATCTAGGTAATACCTCAGTAATGGCGTCCACCTCAATAGTAGGGTGTAGTGGCTGGGTTAAGGCATGCTGGGATATGTTTAACCTCATGTCTTCTATTTTCTTCTCAAAGTAATCCAGGAAATCTTGTGCTGTAAAATGAGAGCGAACTAGAGGTTGTGTTATGTGGGCCGCTGAAGAGGAGGTACTGCTGGCCCACCACCACCAGAGGGCGCCCTGCTTGGAGTGCGGGCTCCAAGCACGAGAGGGCGCCAGACCCAGAAGAAGTGACAGCTGTCACTCATCGCACCAGCTGTCACTCATCATCATCACCATAAAGGCCGGACTGCAACTCCACCTCCTCGCCGAGAAATCGACTACCATTGGAAAGGTAACTTCTCTGCTGACAGACACTTTGTGTGTAATAACCTGAACTTCTATTGCAGCCGTTTTCCTGGAGTGTTGCCTTATCTGGAGGATTGGCGTTTGGTGTGACAGCGACGGCTTCGCCTCACACCCCAACCCAGATAAGTGGTTGACCAGGAGCTGCACGAGTGTGTGTGATTGGAGGTGGAGGTGCTCCCTCCTAACTGTGTTTGGACTGTGGATTACTGAGTGTGCGGACTCACACTCATACATCTTATCTCTGCTTTCAGCCAGCAGTACCAGGGTCGACAGCCGAAGACAGAGGCCACCTGGGGACTCGGGACTTGGCGGCTCCGGTGTTCTTCAGACCTTTGGTGGTGGAAGCCGTGTGGGACGCGGCTTCTCTCTCGTTGGGGGTCTTCTATCTTCGAGCCTGCCCACACGTCACCTGGTGTTAATTGACTGTGCAAATTCTGTGAATTTAGTTGTGTATTATCACAACATTAAATTGTTACTTTTTGGCTTACTCATTGTCCGTTCATTTGCACCCCCTGTTGTGGGTCCATGCTACGACACCTTCACAACAGGTTGTTGTCCATGAATAAGTGTTGCTACCGTGTTGAACAGGAACTTTGAGTTATGTTTGTTTTGGTCCACTTTGTAGTCAGTAATGCATACATACAAGTAACGCAAGGTGGAATACTTCTAATTTTGAACTACGCCATTTCCGTTCTAGACCTCTAGCCTTATGCTCGAGGTCATGCAGGTAATCACTGAAGCAAGGTGACTGTGTTTTGGGGGGTGCGATTTTAACAAAGGTGGCGCAATCATGTCGAGTGCAATTTTGAGCACTGACTTTGAACTATCTACAAGACTGTCTACTGATTGGGTATTTGCCAAATGTGAAGCTAAGACATCAGGCAGTCTAGCTTCGAGTTCAGTCACGTTCAGTCTTAGTTGAAGAGTTGATGCATCGCCGTTGTGATAAATAAGGTTGTTGTTCCACAAAACAAGACAGCAAAACTGTAAACTTAATAAGTGAGTGATCAGAGACCACTGATGTAAGAGGCATGTCAATAATCATGACAGCAATACCACGTGCGAGAACCAAATCCAGGGTATTCCCACTAATGTTCGTCGAGTCCTGAATATGTTGCCGAAATCCTTGTGCATCTACAATTTCCATAAATGATTTGCAGAAGGGATCAGAAGGCTTATTTATATGAATGTTAAAGTCACCATTGATAAGAATGTTATCTGCACTCATTAACAAGTTAGAGATGAACGCACCAAATTCATCTAAGAATTCAGAATATGGGCCAGGAGGCCTATATACAGTGACAAAGTAATATGGCTGATTTTTATTCTTCTGACCTTGGCAATGCATAATATCCTGAGCAAAGCGGAGAATCAGATGCTCAAACGAGTTATATTTGTGATCCCCAACAGCTAGTAAGCTAAACCTAGATTTATAAATAACAGCAAGACCCCCACCTTGCTTCACATCACGAAGGACGTGACTAAATGTATATGCTGGTGGGCAGGCCTCATTCTGTCCTCCTCAGGGGAGGACAGCTGTAGGTTTAAGCCAGGTTTCACATAACCCAATCATATCTAAGTGATGATCAATAATTAGATCATTAACCAACAATGATTTTTAGGATAGTGATCTTATGTTCATGAGACCCAGACTAAGGACCTCAGTGGGGCTGACAGTTGGACTGTTTGGGTGTAGGGGTGGTTCCATAGTAGCATATATAAAGCCACTTTTCCACTACAAAGCTCCAGCACTACTCGGCTCTACTCGGTTTGGTTCCAAGTGCGAGCTTTTCTACTGCAAATAGTACCTCTTCAACGTGGGCGGGGTCAGCAGAGCAAACTGCAGTGACATCGTTTTATACGCGACACAAACTATGGCAAACTCCGTGTGTTTACTGCTGTGAGTTTTTAAGAGAAAGTTGCTGGCGGCGAGAAAAACACGCTTGAGACGTACAGAAGACTTTGGAAATTCATATGAAGATGAACACGAGAAGATACAAGCTGCTAGAGATGAACAGGCAAAGCGTGACGGTAAGCTAATCGGTAGCTTCCTAAGTAGCTCGTAAATAATTAATAACTGCAGGCTGTCGCTATTAACTATTAAAACTGTGACTGTCAACATAAAGCGTTAATTTAGATTAATTACAATACCTATCAGGCCTTCAGCCACACTTTGCTCTATTTTGTTTTGACGTCAGTGACTTGGTCTGTAAATAAAGACGCGTTTCTGAGCAATAAACGTGTTAATGTCAATACTTTTTTTTTTACCAAAGTAACTTGCTTTGATAACTTATTGTTAAATCTCAAATGTGGGAGTTTGTGTGGTTACTGACGTTCACGCACAAAATGTTAATTCGGTTTTAATTACCATTAATTAATGTCGTCACTGAACTCGAACAGGCTTAAAACACATTAAAAACATTTGTTTTTCATCCAGA
Organism: Thalassophryne amazonica; assembly: GCF_902500255.1. NCBI lineage: Eukaryota > Metazoa > Chordata > Actinopteri > Batrachoidiformes > Batrachoididae > Thalassophryne > Thalassophryne amazonica. The sequence continues at coordinate 17,691,997 of NC_047111.1, read as the reverse complement.
TTTTAATGTTCAATGGACAAATTTAAAATATGAAATCTAATAAGTGTTGTGAAAGTGTCGTGACATGGACCCACAACAGGGGGCGGTAATGAACGGACAATGGATAAGCCAAAAAGTAACAATTTAATGTTGTGAATCGCACAACGAAGTACAGACAATAACAATATGGTGGAATGTCAATTATACACAAGGTGACGTGTGGGCAGGCTCGACGATAGAAGACGTCTGGCGAGAGAAGAGCCGGATCCCACACAGCTTCCACCACCAACGGATCTGAAGAACACCGGAGCCACCAAGCCCTGCGGCCCAGGTGGCCACTGTCTTCAGCAGTCAGACCCGGTACTGCTGGCAGAGAACAGAAACAGTATTGATGAGTGCGAGTTCGCACACTCAGTAATCCCCCAGTCTGTGTTTAGTTAGGAGGGAGCACCTCCACCTCCAATCACACACTTGTGCAGCTCCTGTCTAACCACTTATCTGGTTGGGGTGTGAAGCGAAGCCGTCACTGATCACACCAAACGCCAATCCCACAGATAAGGCAAACACCACAGGAAAATGGCTGCAAAAGAGTTCAGACTATTAGTCAGTTTTAAGTCAGCAGAGAAGTTACCTGAATGGTAGCTGATTTCTCAGCGGGGAGGTGGAGTTGCAGGCCGGCCTTTATTGTGGTGGTGATGTGAATGAATGACAGCTGGTGCTGATAACGAGTGACAGCTGTCACTCCCGGTTGCTATGACGCCCTCTCATGCTTGAAGCCCGCACTTCAGGCCCACACAACAAGATCATTATTAAAGGAGTCATATTGTGTAGAATCAGCCTCCAAACTCCCACAATTCTGTTTTTATAGACATTCTTTATAATATATCCATTTATTGTACACATATAAATATAATGAAATTTGTCTGCATTTAACCCATCCAAATTACACTTAGACAGTTCTCCCAATTTAAGACCTTGTTTAATACCTCCTTGATATATAAAAATCACCCTGATCCTTTTTTACCTGATTATTAAATGCCCCAAACACACACAGATCTGAGTTTTTTTTAAATATACCTGCAATTAAATGATTCAAATAGATTAACTAATCACAAACCCTGTAATCACTTACATTATTTTTTAATAACCTGACAGCACTAATTAAAATATGTATGCTGTATGTGTGTGTTTCAGATGGTTTTCTCAGAGTCACTGCTGCAGAGGTTCATGCCACGGAACATCATCATGTTATACACCAGTTATGTTTCACTGTGAATTTTTAATAAATTTTTGTAGTTTTTGCTAAAATGTCTCCACTTTTGTCTAACATCAGTTTGATTTGTAAAAGTTACCAAGGTTTACTGATTTAAAGGCTAACAGTTTGAAACGCTGTTTAAGCATAATCCAGTAGTAAAATAAGTTTTACATTTAATGGGGTCATAAATGTAAATGTAACAGACAGTAAAACGGGTTGTTCAAAATTCCTTGATGTAATGGTGCCTTCACTGAAGTGACTAAACCTTTTTGTTTATGTTAAATACCATTTGGTAAAATCTCAGTTTAGACATGATTATTCTAGCATCTGTGTAAAGATTCAGCCAGGTATAGTTGTGCAGTGTCTTCTGGAGCGGCAAAAACCCAAATTAAAAATTCTTAGAAATGAACCAAAATGTTTTTTTTACTGTTGACTCAGAATGAAATGACAAATTATGATACAGTCACATGAGTCAAATTGTTTACTGCAACAAAAAAGAGCAAATACACACACATAAAAAAAGCAACACAAACTATACAAAAGTTTCATGTGTCTGTAGTCTGGGTTGGGGGCGCAGGTCACATGCCCTGGTCATGCATCGCGTGCACAAGGTCACCCAGCATGCCAAGATATGCCTGACTAAATGCAGCTTCCACCACTGTTGCTTCCTCAAGGATCAGTCGGATGTGTCGATCACACTGAACCCAGTTCAGCTTCAGCCTCAACATCACTCAAGATGGTCAGATTCTCCTGCTGGAACAGGCTCCCTTTATCTCTTGCCTGGACAATAATGAAGGTAGAAATGGGAAAGAAAGTTTAAAAAAAAAAAACCTTCAGTCTCTGTATGATCATTCCCCAGAGTTTCAGTTATCTTGGTCACTTTGCATAAAAATTATGTTCTTTCAAACTTATCCTCCAACAAATCAGATCATTTGGAGCATAATTTTGAAAGAACATGACTTTTATGCAAAGCGATCAAGATAACTGAAACAAAGATAACTGAAACACAAAGGTCCAGCAAAATTTGCTGGACCTTTGTGGGATTTATGACAATATTTATGGGTTCTGGATTTTTTTTTTTTTTTTTTTTTTGGTGGTGGTGGTGGTGGGGGGGTCACCCTGTATATATATCGTATTTGGGAAAGTTAAGGTGATGTGAGACACATTATTCTTACCTGTGATGACACGTTGCTGTGTGGTGCTGGACGTTGATACAGATGTTGAAGCTGGTGTTCGAACCCTCCTCGCTTATGGAACTGGATTCTTAAAAAAAAACACAAAATGGCGACAGGTCAAAAAAAAAAAAAACATCACCGTAATGGCACTAAATGAGTCAAATGTACACATTTGTTGTCTTGCTGACTTGAGGTGTTTTTCTGTCAGAAGTTAATACTTTAAAGCGGAGCACGGAGTTAGCTAGCTTGCTAGTTAGCAGTCAGCTAGCTCACTGTGTCCGCGTACATGAGACAACGATGTTACTTTAACACAAGTTTAGACTCATAACCTTCGTTTGTTAAAATGTGCTTCCCACCAATGGGATAAGGAACGCTAAACGGTGCTTTCAAGCAGACTACAGTCACAAAAACACTTACCATCCGTCGCTTCCAACAAAGCCGTGGCCCAGTCGCGGTCATCCTGCCTCCCGTTGCTCGCCGGTCGGTGTCCGTAAACAGCGTCCCTGCGGTCGAACCGTTTCCAGCCCTTACGGTCTGACCTACTCCTTTTGTGAAGTAGAAAAGCGCCTTAAGATGCCTAGAAGTAGGTTTAGCTTTGACACTTTCCGCACGAGTTGAAGGTAGCAGACACAAAACCTTTGATATTACTGGAACAACCATTGGGCCATCCTCAATTTCAACATCATCCAATATAGTAATGGGTATTAACTTTGGAAAGCATATCCCTCTATGATTTTTATGGACACGTCTGCGGAAGCAGGCCACAGTCTCAACTTGTTGAATTTCCCTCCCTGGCAGATAAACTGCATTATCACCATAGTGGATTTTCTGCACCAATTTCCCCGCTAAGCTAATGGATTCCACAGCCACATTTGTCATAAACCTTGCAGGGTCTCTAATCACCTGCTTCGTGGCCTGCTGTAAATTCCTAATGTTACCCTCCCTGTGGAGCTCTATCTATGTTCGCAGACAAGATGGCGGCACCTTCCCCAGTAGGGTGGAGGCTGTCCGGCATCAGCAAGCCACGGCGGCCCCAGAACGAAGGCCAGTTATCAATAAAGCTAAAGCCTTGCTGTCTATAAAATTGTGCCAGCCACCTATTTAACGATGTCAGCCTGCTAAACACCTCATCATTACCCCGGGAGGGGAGGGGACCAGAGACTATTAATCAATGCCGACACATCTTTCTGGCAAGGTCACAAGTCCTCTCTATGTCCATTTTTGTGACCTCTGAGTGCTTCATCCTGACATCATTGGTGCCGACGTGAATAACTATGTGACTATATCTCATGTTATGTTCCTTTGTCTTTCCACCCTTATACAACATCCAAACCCTAAGATGGGAGGCATCGTAATCAATATAATCAATCCAACAATTTAATTTGCATACTATACCAAACTTCAGTAACTTAAAAACACACCTTCCTAAAATCTAAGTACATTGCATCAAAGGGTAAATCATCATATAGTTTAGTCCAATCTTCATGGGTTGTCAAAAGATTTGGCAAAAATGAACAGGCTTTACTGATGCCGTGCTTCTCATTACATAACAATAAATTACCATCTATAAATTTTACATTTCTACGTTTGATCAATTTTCACAAATCTTCCAAACTTGTTATGATTTGTCTGTCAGGCAATGGGTTTTTTTGGGCAAATTATACCCAAACAAAGTGAAAATACAAAGAAAAAGTGACAATGCCGTGGGAAAGTGTATACAACCCGACAAAAATTATGGAATCACCGGCCTTGGAGGATGTTCATTCAGTTGTTTAATTTTGTAGAAAAAAAGCAGATCACAGACATGACACAAAACTAAAGTCATTTCAAATGGCAACTTTCTGGCTTTAAGAAACACTATAAGAAATCAGGAAAAAAAATTGTGGCAGTCAGTAACGGTTACTTTTTTAGACCAAGCAGAGGGAAAAAAATATGGAATCACTCAATTCTGAGGAATAAATTATGGAATCATGAAAAACAAAAGAACGCTCCAACACATCACTAGTATTTTGTTGCACCACCTCTGGCTTTTATAACAGCTTGCAGTCTCTGAGGCATGGACTTAATGAGTGACAAACAGTACTCTTCATGAATCAGCTTTGCAGGTTGGAGCCTTGTCATGGACCATTTTCTTCAACTTCCACAAAAGATTTTCAATTGGATTAAGATCCGGACTATTTGCAGGCCATGATATTGACCCTGTGTCTTTTTGCAAGGAATGTTGTCACAGTTTTTGCTCTATGGCAAGATGCATTATCATCTTGAAAAAATGATTTCATCATCCCCAAACATCCTTTCAATTGATGGGATAAGAAAAGTGTCCAAAATATCAACGTAAACTTGTGCATTTATTGATGATGTAATGACAGCCATCTCCCCAGTGCCTTTACCTGACATGCAGCCCCATATCATCAATGACTGTGGAAATTTACATGTTCTCTTCAGGCAGTCATCTTTATAAATCTCACTGGAACGGCACCAAACAAAAGTTCCAGCATCATCACCTTGTCCAATGCAGATTCGAGATTCATCACTGAATATGACTTTTATCCAGTCATCCACAGTCCACGATTGCTTTTCCTAAGTTTTCTGTCTTGACGCTTTGATGTCTTCCTTGGTCTACCAGTATGTTTGCCTTTAACAACCTTCCCGTGTTGTTTGTATTTGTCCAGAGTTTAGACACAGCTGACTGTGAACAACCAACATCTTTTGCAACATTGCATGATGATTTACCTTCTTTTAAGAGTTTGTCTCCTTTGTTTCAATTGACATCTCTCGTGTTGGAGCCATGATTCATGTCAGTCCACTTGGTGCAACTGTTATGTGTCGGACGAGGCGGAGAACCGACCAGCGTTTGAAGTAAGACCCAGTATAAAATAAGCAGAGCACGGTACAAAGGATAACAGAATTTAATAACATAACAGTGATGTGCTAAATTACAAACAAATGAGTGCGCGGTCTGGCGAGGTGGAATTACGGTGCGCTCCCAGCAGCACAAACGGTCCGGAGCCAGAAACAGTTCGGACCCAAGGACCCCGCCGACACCCCCCAGGTGGCCACGACCAACCGAGTCTGTGAAAGAAGAAACCATCATGTGAGTCCACACTCCACACACAGAGAGACCACTCAAAGGTGTACATAAACAGCAAACACTTCCTGGCTTAATCACTAATCAGCTTCCCACCCTGCAGGCATGGAACACCCAGTTCACATTATCCACTGCAGTGGAAGCTGATTAAACGACTAACATAACAGCTCAATGTAATAAGGTGTGAGGGACACCACATTTACTGACTGTACTAATGTTAGTCACAAAACCTACTGTACCTCAGGAAGTGTGCTGACGAGCGTGAGACCTCACCGCCTCCTCTTTCACAGACCATGGCATCAAAACCTGGTACGGTCTCTGCATCCATGATGATGAGATGGCTCTCGAGACGACGATCTCACCCGTCTGGTCACAAAGTCGAGTCTCTGGCAAATACACACTGTGTACTCCAGCCTTAAATGCAACCATGCCCCAATCCATAGAGATGCACCACAGCTGTGAGTCCTGACGAGCTGCACATGACCAGCCTCAGGTGATCAGGGTGAGGTCCTAATAACTCAGCCACACAGCCACTCAGTCCTGAACGCAAGCCACCTGGAAGGAAAAACAAAAGACAGAACAGAAGACAGAAACAAAAGGCAGCCAGGCACCCCCAGCCATACAACAGCAACAGCTCTCCAAGGTGTGATCACTCCTTTTTAGATGCAGACTAACGAGCAGATCTGATTTGATGCAGGTGTTAGTTTTGGGGATGAAAATTTACAGGGTGATTCCATAATTTATTCCTCAGAATTGAGTGAGTACATATTTTTTTCCCTCTGCTTGGTCTAAAAAAGTAACCGTTACTGACTGCCACAATTTTTTTTCTTGATTTCTTATAGTGTTTCTTAAAGCCAGAAAGTTGCCATTTGAAATGACTTTAGTTTTGTGTCATGTCTCTGATCTGCCTTTTTTCTACAAAATTAAACAACTGAATGAACATCCTCCAAGGTTGGTGATTCCATAATTATTGCCAGGGGTTGTATATGTTGCGGTTTGTTTATGACCCGGTGCACAAACATGTCGAGGTGGTTTTGCAGGCGAGAGAACAGAGCTGTTCTCTCACCTGCTGTGTAGGCTAACACTTACCAACATGACGTCTCCCATCTGCCTCGCCTTTTCTTCTCCACTGGGAACCAAAAAAACCTTTTCACGACTGCTTTGGTGATTTCAGCCAAAAACAAAACAGTACATCATTTATCTGTGAGAATACTGTATATATTGCTGTATATGCTCTATATACTGTATATATATTATGCTGTGTCCAATATGTACAACAGATGGAGATCCCTGTAAGTGGTCAAATCCTGCGATATCACGCAGGGTTCAAACGAGACTGAGCTGCCCTATAATGCAGGGATGGGATGCAGTCCAAACCATCAGGTGAAAGGAGACATATCAGTATATGGCAGGAGTGTTGGTAGGAATGCAACAAGAGTGAAGAACACAACAACAGGCAATTATCAGAGACAAGTGATGCAATTCTAATGCCTGCATACAGACCGGTGGTTAAAGTCACAAAACCAGCCAAAAAGGTGATCCGGGTGTGGCCAGAGGAGGCATCAGAAGCGCTCCAAGACTGTTTTTCCACTACTGACTGGAGCATGTTCAGACAGGCAGCCACCTACAATAACACCACAGACATCCAGGAGTACACGGAGACTGTCACTGCCTACATGAGGAAGTGCATGGATGATGTCATGGTCTCCAGAACCATCTCCATTCGGGCCAGTCAGAAACCTTGCTTGACAGGAGAAGTCCACAGGCTCCTGAAGGCTCAAAACGCTGCTGTCAGAGTTGGGGACGAGGTGGGCCTAAGGACAGCCAGGGCTAACCTGTCACGAGGAATTAGAGAAGCTACTCCAGGAGAATCGCTGACTGCCTCAAGGACAGCAGAGACTCCAGGAATATATGGTGGGGTATTCAGACCATCACAGACTATAAGCCCACCCTGCAGAACTGCGACAACACCCCCTCTCTGCTGAATCAGCTAAACGACTTCTTCGCTCACTTTGAGGCAGAAAACAACATACCAGCACAGAAGATCCCTCTGCCTTCTGACAACCAGGTGCTGTCACTACCGTCAGATAGCATGAGGCAAACACTCAGAAGGATCAATGCGAGGAAAGTCCCTGGTTCTGACGATATTCCTGGTCGGGTCCTGAGAGACTGTGCTGAGGAGCTCACGGAGACAAGCTGTTGTCCCGACATGCCACAAAGCCACCACCATCATCCCGGTCCCGAAGAAGTCATCTCCCTCTTGCTACAATGACTACTGCCCGGTCGCACTCACTCCCATCATTATGAAGTGCTTCGAGCGGCTAGTCATGGACCACATCAAATCTGCTTCCCCCCCCCACACACACACACACACACTGGACCCCTACCAGTTTGCATATCGGTCCAACCGCTCGACTGACAATGCTATCTCCACTGCCCTCCACTCAGCCCTCACTCACCTCGAGACCAAGGACTCACACATCAGAATGCTCTTATCGACTTCAGCTCAGCATTCAATACAATCATCCCCCAGCAGCTCATCCTCAAACTATTCCAGCTGGGACTCAACACATCCCTGTGCAACTGGCTGCTGGACTTTCTGACAGGGAGACCACAGGCAGTTCAGGTTGGCAGCAACACCTCCAGCACCATCATGCTGAACACAGGAGCCCCCCAAGGATGTGTGCTGAGCCCCCTCCTCTTCACTCTGCTGACCCATGACTGCACACATACATCCAGCTCCAACCTTTTCATCACGTTTGCAGACAACATGACTGTGGTGGGTCTCATCAACAACAACGATGAGACAAGCTACAGGAGTGAGGTGAGCCACCTGGCCACGTGGTGCATGGACAACAATCTCCACCTGCAGGCCCGGTGCCAGAAAAAAATATTAAGGGGGCGATGAGTTTATCACAGGGGGTGGGGTCGCCCCCCCCCCCCAAAAAAGTGTGCACCGGAGGGTACGTGCCTCTGAGCGTGCATAATGAATTGGGTGCGCTCCTAGAAAGCTCGTGTATTTAGGCTACACTGTTGTAAGAGACTGACTAAGTAAGAGTAAAGAGTGATGACAGTATTTTTTAAATTATTATTTGAACGTATAGACCCTCGGTCAAGTGATCTCCTGCATACCACAAAACCAAACCAACAACTCATCTGAGAAACGACGCGAGACAGTAGATTAACCCCACATACAGTCCTCCATAACAAGCGCAAACACAGTGCAATTGGGCATGACAGTCACACAACGGGTCAAAGATAAACCTTTCATGTAGATATACAGTGGTGCCTCGTTTATCGCGGGAGTTACGTTCTAAAAATAACCCGCAATAGGCGAAATCCGCGAAGTAGTCAGCGTTATTTTTTACAATTATTATAGATGTTTTAAGGCTGTAAAACCCCTCACTACACACACTTTATACACTTTTCTCAAACAGGCATTAACATTTTCTCACTTTTCTCTCATGTGTAAACACTCCCAAAGTTCAAACCTTAGTAGAAAAATAAGACCAACCTGTTTTCAGGCCCAAACATTTGGTTTGAGAAATAAAAGAGAACATTTTCCTATAATAATTATGATGGCTTTTAGAACTAACAAATTTAATTTTAACGCTCAACCTACGAGGTTGGACACATAAGATACTATTAATAGTGACTGACCAGTATTTCACAGTTCCTCTGATCACGCCTCTTTGTCCTGGCGCCGCTCCGCTGAAGGCCTCGCTGCAGGTGTCTTTTTCCGAGTGAAGAACACAGTTATGGGTAGTTGTTGGTGCTCTTTTTTCTTCTGGGCGAGAAGATTCTTATAAACAGACACGCAGAACACAATGCGCATACTCTCGCTTCGCGGTGCCGCAACAGGTGTCCCGTCATCTCGACAGAACACCGGCCTGCTTGATGAGGACACAGAGCACAATGCGCTGTAACAAAAAAAAGCATGCAAAATTGGACTAAGATAATCCGCGAAACAGCGAGGTGCTATATTTTCCAGTATTTCTTTTTCTTTCTTTTTTATTTTTATTTTTGGTAACTCTCACATCCGAGGGGGCGAGGTTGATGACATGAGGGGGCGTCGCCCCCAAACGCCCCCTCGTGGCACCGGGTATGTCCACCCGAATGTGGAGAAGACGAAGGAGATTGTCGTGGACTTCAGGAGAGAGCCCACTCAGCATGCTCCACTAACCATCAATGGTGCTGAAGTGGAGCGGGTGAGCAGCACAAAGTTCCTGGGTGTACACATCTCCTAAGACTTGTCCTGGAACATCAACACCACATCTCTGGCCAAAAAAGCCCAACAGCAACTCTACTTTCTGTGGAAACTGAGGAAAGCAAGAGCCCCGACCCCCCATCATGTACTTCTTCTACAGGGGTACCATCGAGCGCATCCTGACCAGCAGCATCACTGTGTGATACGGTGACCTGTACCATATCCTGCTGCAAAACCCTGCAGCGCACTGTGAAAGCAGCTGGGAGATCATTGGTGTCCCTCTCCCCTCTCTGCTGGACACCTACCACACCCGCCTCACCTGCAAAGCCACCAGGATCACAGGTGACCCCACCCACCCAACTCACAGTCTTTTCAGCCAGCTGCCATTGGGGAGGAGACTGCAGAGTCTCCGGGCCAAAACCAGCAGGCTCAAAGACAGTTTCTTCCACAGGCAGTCAGGATGCTCAACTCTCTCCCTGCTCTGCCCCCACTTGCCCACCTCCCCCCCGTGACCCCCCACCACTGATTCTGCACGCCCACGCACTCACCAACCCCAGGTTTGCACACCTCACTTTATCCTCCCACATTGCACTACTGCGTCCACATCAGGATTGCCTATACTGATACTGGTACATTAGTATATAGTCATTGCACTATTGCATTTAATGCTATAATGCTATACTGTCTACTGCAGGAATGTCTTACAGACAAAGACATGGATGACCTCTAATTTCCTGCTTTTAAATTCAGATAAAACTGAAGTTATTGTACTTGGCCCCACAAATCTTAGAAACATGGTGTCTAACCAGATCCTTACTCTGGATGGCATTACCCTGACCTCTAGTAATACTGTGAGAAATCTTGGAGTCATTTTTGATCAGGATATGTCATTCAATGCGCATATTAAGCAAATATGTAGGACTGCTTTTATGCATTTGCGTAATATCTCTAAAATTAGAAAGGTCTTCTCTCACAGTGATGCTGAAAAACTAATTCATGCATTTATTTCCTCTAGGCTGGACTATTGTAATTCATTATTATCAGGTTGTCCTAAAAGTTCCCTGAAAAGCCTTCAGTTAATTCAAAATGCTGCAGCTAGAGTACTGACAGGGAGTAGAAGGAGAGAGCATATCTCACCCATATTGGCTTCTCTTCATTGGCTTCCTGTTTCTTTCTCTTTTTATTCTGTATGCACCACTCTGCATTTAATCATTAGTGATTGATCTCTGCTCTCTTCTACAGCATGTCTTTTTCCTGATTCTCTCTCCTCAGCCCCAACCAGTCCAGCAGAAGACTGCCCTCCCTGAGCCTGGTTCTGCTGGAGGTTTCTTCCTGTTAAAAGGGAGTATTTCCTTCCCACTGTCGCCAAGTGCTTGCTCACAGGGGGTTGTTTTGACCGTTGGGGTTTTTCTGTAATTATTGTATGGCTTTTGCCTTACAATATAAAGCGCCTTGGGGCAACTGTTTGTTGTGATTTGGCGCTATATAAATAAAATTGATTTGATTTGATTTTGATTTTATATTTTCCTTTTGACCATAATTCTCTCATTACCACAACCTGAGATGAACCCTGTAAGAATAGTTGCTTAAACATTCCAAAACCGTCAAGGTTGCAGACAGAGGCCTGATCGAGGACTGCATGTCCCTGTGCCAGCAGAAACTGATTAGTCAGAGGAGCAGAATGTTCCACAGCCTTGAAGTGTCTTGTGTCTGTCTGCTTGCAAAGTGCATCATACGATGTATGTAAATGAATGATTCACCCTGTAACCACCCATGCTTGTGTCTCAATAAAAGGCTGCAAAGTTGAGGACCTCTTCGGAATAAGCTGCACAGCAGGTTCTGTTGAGATCTTCCCCTTTGCGCAAAGCCACAAAAAGAAATTTCTCTGTCTGTTTCTGTTGAGTCATTTTTTGTATGTGCAGGTGAAAAAGGGGTTAAACCTGACATAACTTTACCAGTATCCAGCTACAATTCACGAGTCCCCACTGTCAAACCGAGCGCTGTGTTTACTTCCGGTTTTATTGCGTCCAGCGCGGGACATTACCATCCGACGTCATTGCTGACGTCATCATTAAGGACCGTTTTTCAAAAATCTGATTTTATTATTTTTCCTGAGTTTCTTACAGGTAAGGGGACAAGGCAAAATAATAAGTATTAATTTGATGATTTTTTTTTTTTTTGTATTTTTGTATTTCTGAAAGCCGCAGATGGATAAGGTCGAAGCTATCCAGAAGTGCCCTCGTCCACAGACCAAGAAGGAGGTGCGATCCTTTCTGGGCCTGGCTGGTTGGTATCGGAGGTTTGTGCAGCACCATCACTGCCCTAACCACAAAGACAAGAAAACTCCTGTGACCTCCACTGAAGAATGTGAACGGTCCTTTGTACGTTAAAGGACTCTCTTGTGTTCATCTCAGTTCTCGCAGTCCAGATTTCAGCCGTCGCTCTCGTACAGGTGGATGCCTCTGAGGTGGGTCTTGGAGCAGTCCTCGCTCAGGGAGGCGCCAGGAGCTGAGTAGTCCTTCTTGTACCTGAGCAGAAAGTTGCTGCCCAGAGAGTCCAGATACTCTGTCGTCGAGAAGGAGGGGATGGCGATCAAGTGGGCTCTGGAGAGTCTTAAGTACTACTTGCTTGGGAGGGAGTTTGATCTGGAGACGGACCATTGAGCGCTTACGTGGATCAACTCAATGAAGGACCACAATAGCAGACTAACTCGTTGGTACCTCTCGTTGCAGCCCTTCCAGTTTGTGATCCGGCACCGGCCTGGAAGTCCAATCTCGTGGCAGACTACCTTTCCAGGTTGCCAAGCCTTTGTCAACCTCCGGGAGGAGAAGGATGGTGTGACGGAGCAGCCCCACCAAAGCCCGCGGTGCCACCTCCGACCTAACCACGCGCTCACTCGCTCACTTACCTTCATTCAGTCAACTCCCCGTCCTCCTGCGCAGTTTCCAATAATCGCCAGTCCATTTCACCACCGCAGTAGTCTTGGGTGCACACTAGGCCGCTGTTAAAACCTCCATGATCCATAGTTTTGTCCAGTAACTAACTCTTTTCCAGTATCCAGCCACAATTCACGAGTCCCCACTGTCAAACCGAGCGCTGTGTTTACTTCCGGTTTTATTGTTATTTTATTTTTTTCCTGAGTTTCTTACAGGTAAGGGGACAAGGCGAAATAATAAAGTATTAATTTGATGATTTTTTTTTATATTTTTGTATTTCTGAAAGCCGCAGTTTGACTGCAGAAAACTACAGTTTTTAGTTCATTGGTGTGTGGGAGGGGCCTAGGGGTATAAAGGGGCGCCAGCCTCCCTGGCTCAGTTGGTCTGGGCCTGGTCGTGTTACAGAGAAGCACTCCTCTTTGATTTTTGGGAAATTAAAAACAACTTAAAAACATCCTGCGACTTTTGCCATCATTTATCATCCTGTACAAGAACCCCGTCACAGTGACAGATGAGATGAAGGGGATAGTGGGTCTAGCAGTGGTGTTTTGGTTAATGAAGTATCTGGCACATGGAGCACCAATAAGAAACTGGATAGGTAATGACCCTCAAGTACAATTTTAAATTTCTTCATATGTCCAAGAAAATAAGTTGTCAGTACCTACACACTCACACTCTGGTGACATGTTTGGCCTTTGCCAGCACCAATCCACAGCCATAACTGTTCCATAACTCTTCTCTCAGTAAATAATTGGTTTCAGTCCTCAACCTGGAAAAAGTACTACCACAGGGCCTGTGCTGTCAACTTCACTGCCAAAATGTGTCCAAGGTGTGATATGTAACAGAACAACAACATGAGGGCGAACTGTTCTAATTCATTCTACAGTGCGTGGTCCGTTATAACTGACGCACAAACGGTGAGGTTTTCAGCACGATTCTTGTAAAAAAATATCACACCAGGTAAGTCTATGTTGGGCTCTCAAAAACCTCAACATCTTCTGTGAAGATGAAAAAGTTAACTTCCTCCTGTTGCAGCAGTTGAGCTTGAAGCCTCACTCTCTGTCACAACCCTAAAGCCCCTTTCACACTGATGCAAACGTAGAGCTGTGTATTGTGGCGTACCGTCTACGCCGAGTTGAGCAGCTCTACGCCCACTTTTAGCAGCTCTACGTCGAATTTTTGCTCCCTACGCAGCAGTATGTTGAGGGCTACGCATGTAGGATGGAAGAAATTAAACATGTTTAATTTTTTTGGCGTAGAGCACTGGACACAGAAAATATGCAGTTTTAAGCAGGTCTGTGCAACACCGCGCTCTTGTACACATCCAAAAACTGAGTGCGTGCATCCAGAATGAATCAGCTGGAAAACAGGATCACGCAGCCGCAGCGCCTCTGTGTGATCAGAACAGCTGATGTAACTGATGGACGTGTGTGTGTGCTCAGAACAGGGAATCGAACCTCAACTCATAAATCCAGATTTCCAGAAACAGAACAGAAACATCATATTGGCCTCTCTTCATTGGCTTCCTGTTAATTCCAGAATAGAATTTAAAATTCTTCTTCTTACTTATAAGGTTTTGAATAATCAAGTCCCATCTTATCTTAGGGACCTCATAGTACCATATCACCCCAATAGAGCACTTCGCTCTCAGACTGCAGGCTTACTTGTAGTTCCTAGGGTTTGTAAGAGTAGAATGGGAGGCAGAGCCTTCAGCTTTCAGGCTCCTCTCCTGTGGAACCAGCTCCCAATTCGGATCAGGGAGACAGACACCCTCTCTACTTTTAAGATTAAGCTTAAAACTTTCCTTTTTGAAAAAGCTTATAGTTGGGGCTGGATCATGTGACCCTGAACCATCCCTTAGTTATGCTGCTATAGACTTAGACTGCTGGGGGGTTTCCCATGATGCACCCAGTGTTTCTTTTTATTCACCTCTTTTGCTCTGTATGCACCACTCTGCTTTTAATCATTAGTGATTGATCTCTGCTCCCCTCCACAGCATGTCTTTTTCCTGATTCTCTCCCCTCAGCCCCAACCAGTCCCAGCAGAAGACTGCCCCTCCCTGAGCCTGGTTCTGCTGGAGGTTTCTTCCTGTTAAAAGGGAGTTTTCCTTCCCACTGTCGCCAAGTGCTTGCTCACAGGGGGTCGTTTTGACCGTTGGGGTTTTTTCTGTAATTATTGTATGGCTTTTGCCTTACAATATAAAGCGCCTTGGGGCGACTGTTTGTTGTGATTTGGCGCTATATAAATAAAATTGATTTGATTTGAAACAGCAGGTCGGTCGCTCTCTCTCTCTCTCTCTCTCTCTCTCTCTCTCTCTCTCTCTCTCTGTCGCTCTCAGGTCTGATCAAACCTGAATAAGTGCTGTGACTCTTTAAAATAAAAGCGCAGTCGCTGCATGTCGGTGCGATCATCAGACGACCTGATCGATCAGGTCTGATCAAATCAGTGGACCTGATCGGAGCAACTGGAGCTTTAAAAGTTTAGAGTCACAGCGCTTCATTCACGGCAGCCTTTACCACAGCCAGAGTCAGCAGCATCTGGACACAATGAAAACGATCCACCAAGACAAAAAAAAAGTTAAATTCTGACGTGCACCACAGCATGCAGTAGAGAACAGAGCGCACTTCCCCAGAGGCAGAAAATAGCAGCTAGGCTACATACGTGGCAGTAATGCAACTGTACAAACATCATGATACAGTCCACTGTTTTCCAAGCACAGCAATGTGTTCTGCACAGCCGACAGGAGTGAAATGAAAAAGAGTTGAATTGGTTTTAAATAGCGGCAAGGGCTACACGTGACTGTGCGCACACATTAAAAATGAAACACATGCAGTTGCAAGCAAATCTACGAACGCAGCTAACACGGAAAAAGGCTGAGTACGTGCGCATTTCAGGCGTACTTAAATGAAACACAACACCGCAATACGTAGCTCTGCCTTTGCGCCAGTGTGCAAGGGGCTTAAGATGTGAGGCAGCCTGAAGCATTAGTTTGTGAATCTTCTTTTTTGCTTGGAGACAGGTATTGCATCATGAAGTACAGATGTGTCAGACGTACCAGTATTGCTTCATTGACTTGTGCTCAAATTTCTAGAAAATGGCAGAATCAGCGTCAGAAACCATTAACAATGACATGCAAGATCTAGCATCAACAAACAACACTAACATTACATTGAAAAGGAAGTTATCTAGATTCATGGCTGAGAGAAAAACAATTAGAATACACTAATCATTAAATCACTCACCATCAGCTGGATTAACTTTGTCCACAGTCAAAGCTCAACAAGTCCAGGCATGCAGCTCCAATTTAAGGTGCCATGACACTTGCAAGAATTTGATCCGCACACTGGTATCTGCCGTGCCAGAAACTAAACTCAATGCAAACTGTTGTAAACTGTGCGCGGCTTCACGCAAGTGCGCAAAGAAAATTTTGAAATGTTCAAAATCTCTGGTATGGAGTCATTATGTGAATTTCATGTGAACATTGTGCAAACAATTAAAAAACATTGAGTGTTAGTGCGAGTTGTTGCGCATCACAATGCAGCTCATCTGAATGATTATGACGAGATGTTAACTCTATCATAAATATAATTTTAAAGATACTCATAAGAAGGAATGAAACTGTTTTACCAAGCCATTACAATAAAAATATTACAAATAATTACCTTTGAGACTATTCCAGATCCGTTCTCCACACCATGATGCACACGAGAGAGAGAGAGAGAGAGAGGAGAGGAGAGAGAGAGAGAGAGAGAGAGAGAGAGAGGAGAGAGAGAGAGAGAGAGAGCTGCAGCTGTAGAAACTTCCTCTGTCACACCAACCATCTACATGTCCTCTCTCAGCAAATCCATAAACCTCCGCTTTGGTCTCCCTCTATACCACCTGCCTGGTGGCTCCATCCTCAGCATCCTTCTCCCTATATACCCTGGGTCCCTCTGCACATGTCCAAATCATCTCAATCTCTCCTCTCTGACTCTGTCTCCTAACCATCCTACCTGAGCTGTCCCTCTGATATGTTCATTCATATTCCTGTCCATCCTCGACACTCCTAAAGAGAATCGTAACATCTTCAGCTCTGCTACCTCCAGCTCTGCCTCCTGTCTTTTTGTTAGTGCCACCAACTCTAAGCCGCACAACCTAGCTGGTCTCACTACTGTCTTGTAGATGTTCTCCTTCACTCTTGCTGATATTCTTTGGTCACAAATCACTCCTGCCTCTTTTCTCCACCCACTCCACCCTGCCTTCACCTCTCTACCACACTCTCCCTTACTTTGAGAGACTGAATAAGCAGGTCAGGAAGTCGAGCTCTGTCCTGGGCTGTCCTCTGGACTCTCTGGAGGAGATGGCTGAGAGGAGGGTGTTAGCCAAGTTCAAATCCATCATGATCAACTCCTCTCACCCTCTGCTCCAGACTGTAGTAGAGCCGAACAGCTCGTTCAGTGACAGACTGAGGCACCCTCAGTGCAAGAAGGAACGATACCGCAGGTGTCGTTCCTCCCTGCTGCTGTCAGACTGTACAATAACACTGTGAAATAACCATATGCAATAATATGTCCACAAATCACGTGCAATATTAATACATCCACAAATCATGTGCAGTAACAACTCGTTTACAAATCCCTGCACCAATGTCACCTTACCACATCTAAAGTCCACTTCACATATTGTAAATAAGATGCTCCTATTTTTTTTCAATTGCAGTCATGTTTACATATGCATATGTACTTATATATATATATATAATTTTCTTATTTTATTGTATTGTTACAAGTATTATTATTATTGCTTATCCTTGCACACGCTGTTTGATGCACGTTTTCCTCTACTCGCACTCATCTCGTGTGTGTTTTAAGAGCTGATGTAACGTGAATTTCTCCACTGAGATCAATGAAGTCTTATCTTATCTCTTTGTACAGTTGACCCCAAGTATTTAAACTCATCTACTTTCACCACTTCACTCCTTGTGCTATTCCACTGGGCTTCCTCTCATTCATACACATGTACTCAGTCTTGCTCCATATCTCCACCTCTCCAGACTAGACTCAACCTGCTCTCTCACTACAGATCACAGTGTCATCTGCAAACATCATAGTCCATAGAGACTCCTGTCTGATGTCATCTGTCAACCTGTGCTTCACCATTGCAAACAAGGAAGGACTCAGAGTTGGTCGTTGGTGTAATCCCACCTCCACCTTGAATGAGTCTGTCACTCCAACTCTGCATCTCACCACTGTCACACTGTTGTTGTACATATCCTGTACTACCCTAACATACTTCTCTGCCACTCCAAGCGCTCGCTGACGGGCCCTCCTTCCAGGCCCTCCGTCCAGGTCTGGCTCCAGACAGGGGCCCCGAGATTCCTCCGGGCTGGGTCACATTTCCTCTGCCTCGTTTTGTCATGGGGTCTTGTGACACCATGACAAGACCTTTCATCACCTGGGGAGGTGATGGTCTAGTGGTTAAGGCGTTGGGTCGTGAGACCAAAAGATCCTTGGTTCAAATCCCAGCCTGACTGGAAAATCACCAAGGGTCCTTGGGCAAGGTCTTTAACTCGTTTTGCTCCCGGTGTGTAGTGAGCGCCTTGTATGGCAGCAACCTGACATCGAGGTGAATGTGAGGCATTATTTGTAAAGCGCTTTGCGCGTCTGATGCAGATGGAAAAGCGCTATACAAATGCAGTCCATTTACCATTTATTCATGCCAGATGCTTTCATCACAAACAAGGTTAGTTTGTGTCCATTTCCCTTCCATGTTACCACCACTTGGAGGAGCCCTTTAACCTTCTGTGCTTGTTTGCTGTACGTTAATAAATAACAACTGGTTTGTACAAGTTTATCCTTTTTAAACCTGTTTTAATAAAGTGCGTTGATATGACAGATACAGCTGCACCTGTGTCAACCTCCATTTTCATTCACTTTCCATTCATCTGCACATAAAGATAGTAAGGTTTAATCACACCACTAGTCTCTTTTTCAAACAGTTCCAGACTGTTGTTTTTACCTTCCCTGTTTTTCATATCATGGTCTGGTTTGGATATGACCTTAAAGGAAAAGAAAACCCACTGATAATTTATGATTGGGTTGGTAGATTATGATATTGAGAGCCCATATGAAAAGTTGTAGACATGTACGATCATTTACGTATGTTGAAGTTAAGAGAATTTTTGTATGGCTAGTCTGAAGCCACCAGAAGGCGTCCATGCCAGCAGCTATAACAGTGATGTGTGATGTCACATGGGTACAGACATTCACAACTCCACCAATGTCACGCTTCAGTATAGAAGGGGCAAAGCATGTAAGCGGCAATCAACATCCTGGATCCCGAATCCGTATCAGGTTCTGATACCGAAGTAATTTGCAGATCGAAATTTCCCAATCCAACCTGTGGGATTTTCCGATACTGGAGAGAAACCACATCTGTGAAACCTCTCTCATGCCGCCTACTCTTTGCTGTTTACTGCTGAATGGGAGGAGGGGGAGTGGGAAGTTTCTGTGCTGAAGGCGATCTGTTTCTTCCCTGCGTCCGCACCAGAGCTGAGTTTTAATCCACTGGTAATGGCAAATTTCTGCCCGGCTCTTGGGTTCAAATGGTCTGTGCCACAGAGCGCAGATTTTCCAAAAAAATGAACTGAATTGTTCCTGAAAATCAGCCGCTTCAGCGCCCCGAGGCTGTGAAATGCACAGCTGAAGAGGACAGCCAGAGATTTACTTTCTCTCCACTCAACGGGAAAACCACCAAAAGCCTTCAGCGTTTATCCGGAGTTACTCCCGTGAGCGCCACTGATGATACATTTAGAAATTTAGTTTATTTTACAGTTGAAAGACTTCGTGGTTGCTCAGCAGGAAAACGGTGAGCGAGGGAGTGAGAGAGAGGGTGGTAGAGAGGGAGAGAGAGGACTTTTACATCAGAGCGTGTTCGCCATCTGTAGCTTTCAGTGCCGGGGGTTCTGATTGGTTACAATCATGTCAATGGCGGCATTTATGAAATCGTCTAATTCTGCTTAAATGGTGACTTTCAAGGCGGATATTTCAGTTGTAAGAGCTCCTTCTTTTCATTGATACACATCAATCGTTAGTTTATAGCACAGTATATCTTCCCAGCTGTGTCACATGATTCCTCTCGATTGCAATCATCACTCTGCTTCACTGTCATCAGATGATTGGTCCACTTGGGCTGTCTGGTGCCTTTCTTTTCCGGTTGGGACCGATCCGCCTCTACTGGTCTTGCACGGCTCGTCTCCTCTGGTCGTTAGCGGCATGCCCTAGCAATGTACCCTTTCTTCTTGCTGGAATGGCACTCCACTTCTTTAAAATGGCAGTTGTCTGGGATGTGTCCTTTCCCTTTGCACCCTGTAGCACAGTTTTCCACTTCCTTCTTTCTTGGGAACAGCTTTCTTGAAAATGGTGTTGGTTTTCAGGGACTCTTGCGACTACTGCTTTGCATTTTGTTTTGTGACTTTGTGTGCCATGCCCATTTCATAAGCTCCCGCTAACGTAAAGTCTTTTTGGGCAGCATTTAACATTCCTTCCCGCAGCTCACGGCTGTGAACACCATAAACAAATCCATCTCTTAATGTATCATCCAAAAATGCTTCCAATTTGCACGTTAAAGCCAGCTTTCTGAGACTCACCATGAATTCACTGATAAACTCATCTTCTCTTTGCCTTCAGGTGTTAAACATATCTTTCAGTGATAAAGTTCATTTCTGGCACAATGTACGTGCGCGTAAAACTTATCAAATCAGTCAACTTACATTTGGACAGTTTCACTGCTGAACATAAGTTCATAAGCAACATGTGGTTTCATTTTCCAACTACAGTCAAAAACACTGCTTTCAACTTTTCATCACCTTCCTTTAGTCAGTTTGCCACGATGAATAGTTCTAGCCATTCCAGGTAGGCGTCAAATTCTTCTGTTTTGTCAAAGCGGAGGTCTTGTCCACTCCCGAACGTTGCCATTACACGTGCTCCAGTCGTCTCAATGGAGTTCAGGCTTATGCTCAAAACTCACTTCCACAGGCAGTATCCCATCCTCATCGCCAATTTTTTGGTGTGTCACAGATGTTTGAAATATCAGCCAGGGAAGCAGACAACTTTGCACAGGTGAATGACAAACACGACAAACTTTTTTACACAGCTTAAACAGCAACAAGTCTCCACACTGCTCATCACCCTACTTCTGCATCAGGCTATGCTGCAGTCAAAGCCTTTTATATTGGTGCTGACCCCATCCATCTTCCCTTCAATACGGTGCGGTCGTCTTGTCCCTTTTCCAAAAAAGCACCCCAAAAAATGATGTTTCCACCCCCATGCTTCACGGTTGGAGCGGTGTTCTTGGGTTTGTGGTGAGTGGAGCTGATTCCAAAAAGCTCCATTTTGTTCTCATCTGACCACATGACCTTCTCCCATGCCTCTTCTGGATCATCTAGATGGTCAGTGGTGAACTTCAAACGGGACTGGACGTGTGCTGGCTTGAGCAGGGGGACCTTGCTGCCCTGTAGGATTTTAAACCATGATGGCGTAGTGTATTACTAATGTAATCTTTGCGACTGTGGTCCCAGCTCTCTTCAGGTCATTGACCAGGTCCTCCTGTGTAGTTCTGGGCTTTCCCAGAATCATCCGTACCTCACAAGGCAAGATCTTGCATAGAGCCCCAGACTGAGGAAGATTGACAGTCATCTTGTTTCTTCCATTTTCTAACAATTACACCAACAGTTGTCTTCTACCAAGCTGCTTGCCTGTTGTCTTGTAGTCCATCCCAGCCTTGTGCAGGTGTACAATTTTGTCCCTGGTGTCCTTAGACAGCTCTTTGGTCTTGGCCATGGTTGACAGGTTGGAGTGTGATTGATTGTGTGTGGACAGGTTTCTTTTATACAGGTAACAAGTTCAAACAGGTGAAATTAATACAGGTAAAGAGTGCAGAATAAGAGGGCTTCTTAAAGACAAAGTAACAGAGAGCCAGAATTCTTGCTGGTTGGTAGGTGATCAAACACTTATGTCATGCAATAAAATGCAAATTAGGGAAAAATCGTACAATGTGATTTCCTGATTTTTCTCCTCTCAGTTGAAGTGTACCTATGATAAAAATTACAGACCTCTCCATTCTTTGTAGGTGGCAAAACTTGCAAAATTGACAGTGGATGAAATACTTGTTTGCCTCATGTATTTTTTTAAATAGCTGCAACTACACAAATCTGTTAACCAACATATTTTTAAAATTATGTCATTTTTGGTGAGAATTTCAGTGTTTTATAAATTGTTCTGAGTAATTACTGTTAAGACTGATTCTTTACATGTATTAGTTTATTTTAATACGTGGATCACACAATGGATCAGTTTGGCATGTAACATAATGGATGTGATATTTCACAGTATAATAATATAAAACAAAGAGGAGATTCAGAAGAATAAGAAGGGAGGAGGTCATATTGACTTGATTATATATTTGCACACCGGCCTGATTTCATCTGTATTCATTTGTTATGAAATGCTCTCCTGAAAGCAGCTCTGCAGTTAAACATGTCATCCTGAAATGTAAAATACAACAAATGTCAAAACTTTAAAGGGGATAGAGAATCAAAATCATCTTTTTCATGCTTTTGGTGTTAGTTCAGTCTCACCGCTGTGGGGAAAACACATGAAGTGCCAGCAAGTTTCAGAACCTCTGTTTCAAGTAATTCTCCTTTTTTGAATTGCCGCCAGAAAATTATCCAATTCGTGTTTGAGGGAAACAGTGCGACACATTTTCACCAATAGCCCCCCCACACACACCCACACCCACCCCCTTTCACACGCGCCCCTTCGAAATTAATTATTCATAAGGTTGTGCGCACCCATTCCTACCACTGGAAGAGGAGCAATGGCGAGCTACAGGTGTGCCTTCCCAGGCTGTCATAGCGGACTACGATCTTTCCATATTCTTCCCACGGAAAGCAATGTACGCAATCACTGGCTTTTATTCATTTTTAACCACATCCCCAGGACATACAACCGCCGACTATTTCTTTGCTCTGTGCATTTCACGGAGGACTGTTTCACCAACCTTGCTCAATTTCGAGCTGGCTTCAGTCGGCATTTAATACTCAGTAGAGGGTCAGTTCCGACTTTGCGACATAATCAACCCCAGCAATTAGTACAGCCTCTAAGTATCACATTTTCTTTTGTTTTAAATTTGTGTTGCGCCATATTCCTGTTGTAAGAATTGCACGTTAGAATGGCACATTAGCTCTGGTTTGTTCCTCTAAAGCAGTGATTCTCAACCGGGGTGCCGCGGCACCCTAGGGTGCCGTGATCGATCATCAGGGGTGCCGTGGGTATTTTTCATATTCGCGATTATTTTTCATATTCGCGATTACCGTGAATTATTTATTTTATCCACAAAGCAGAAAATGACAGAATCTGACGTCAAACGTGCTGCAGCCTCACTCTCGTCTTAAGGCGGGACAATAACAAGGAGGCTGACGGCTGATTAAAACAGTGCCATCTTCTTCAAAAGCCGTCTAAAATGCGGAGCTGTCGGTGTGTGTGTCTGTGCCTGTGTGCGCGCGCGCAGAGTTAACAGGCTGCAGACTGCGAGGGAGGGGGTGGAGATTCCTGAATGCAGGCGCGACACGTTCAGTGCGCAGCGAGCGCGGAGCAGAGAGAGGATTTTAACCCGAGTGAACGTTAACAAAACGGAAACGTGAAGCTGCCTTTACTTCTCTCTGAACTTTCTCTAAAGGTGTGATTCTGCCGTTACCGTCCTGTTCACACCATGTGCGCATCGTATGCTGAATTTATGAGATCATGAGATGAAATAAATGGTCAAATATCTTTAAAAACATATTTAAAAAATGAGAATATATGAATGAACTGAGCCACAAAAAAAAAACAATGTTCAGACGCACAGATCACAAAAAGCAGGTGAGAACTCTGAACTTTAACAGCTGTTATTTTCCAAAGGTATTTATTTGTTCAGTCTTGAGCTTAATGTAGTGTTTAAGCACAAAACGTGACTGATGAGGAGAAACAATTTCAGAAATGCAACAGAAACAACCACAAATCAGAAAAAGTTGGGACTGTATGTAAAATGAAGATAAAAATAAAAATGTTGCACTATTCCCAGTTTCTCCACTCACAGAAGCCAAACGTTCTTCCAGAGTTGTGTAATTATACTACAATAGTAGAATATAAAGAAGGGGAAAAAAAAAAAAATAGACAATATATTCGTCAATCGCAATTATTTGTCTGACAATTAATCATCTCCAGAAATTCCTAATCATGACAGCCCTACTTGAGATCATAGCGCAAAATGCTTGAGGATTTTCGAAATGCGGTGTTTTCTGTATCGATTTTCTATTGCGATAATTGGGTTTTGCGCAAAACCAGAGGTAACAGCATTATAATATTATTTTGGTTGGTGGTGTGCCGCAGGATTTTGTAAATATAAAAAGGGTGCCGCGGCTCAAAAAAGGTTGAAAATCACTGCTCTAAAGGGAATGAGCTAACCCCTTAGCAGCTAGCTATTTGCATTATTATGCTGGCAGCAAGTAAGCCTGCAAAGGGCAGCTTGCTTATTTCAATGCATAACCTTTGGAAGTCACAGTAACCGAAGTAAAACAAAACAAATGAAGCCAAACTAAAATGGTATTACTACACAATAGGAGGGGGATTTGAGTAGCGTGACTAGACGTCCTCTTTTTCCCAGACATGTCCTACTTTTGAGACCTAAAAAAATGTCCTAGGGGTATTTCAAAATCGTCCGGGATTTTGTTCAACTGCCTCAAACATAATAACAGTGATCCCTCGCTATAACACGGTTCACCTTTCGCGGCCTCACATTTTCACGGATTTTTTTAGTCCAATTTTGCATGGTTTTTTTTTTCGTCCTCATCAAGCAGCCGGTCGCGGCGCCGCGAAGGGAGAGCATGTGCACTGTGTTCTGCGTGTGTCTGTTTATAAGAACCTTCTCGCCCAGAAGAAAAAAGCGCGCCAACAACTACCAGTGATGCCGGTAACGGCACTGAGCTTTACAAAGACATTTTTATGCTTTTTTTCTCCGAGCCGCTAAAGTGGGAGTGCTTTCTTTTCAGTGAGAGCAAGGGCAGCCAATCAAATAACTGCAGCTGATCAGCGCCAACACCTACGTGCATTTCATAATGCGGTTGCCAAATAAGCTCCAAAACAACGTCATTAAATGCAAACGAAGCATTCTAAACCCAGCATAGTAACATAGCTGTTTCAGAGAGCCTTTTAGGAAGATTCTGAGACATTACAGACCCAACCAATTTTTTGGGGGTTACATATCACATCACAGAACAAGGATTAATGCCCCATTCAACCTCTCTCTATCACCTTTAAAGAAGACCTGAAGGAAGGAGGAAACATGAGATCAAATTTTGAAAACAAACAAAAACGTTTGTCATTTAAAAATCTATCTTGACTCCAGCCAGCAGGTGGCAGTAATCCATCTGCCTTCGCAGAAACTGACGTGTGGTTTCCTGTTACCTTCTGTAGTTTGCAGCTGCCAAGCTGGATACTGAAAACTCTCCGTGAAACAGATTAAACTTCACTCTGTGAACCTCTAATGTGTTCCTTCAAGAGCTATAGAGCCTTGAAAATTGCCAATAAACCTGAAAAAGAAGAAACGACGTAGTTGGCGCAAAGGACCAACAGCGGAAGGTTTTTGAAGCAGCGGCTAACTGCTGCTAACGAAGAGAAAACACAAACCACAGGAGCGCAAAGAAGAAACGAGCCTCCTCCTGGATGCTGTTTTCAAGCCTGAAATTCGCTGAAACAGAGCAGGTTTGTTGACTAAACGTTATTTTAGAATAACCCAGCCACATCAAATTTATACCAGTTATCTTATGTTGGAGTTATTAATATGTTTGATGTTGCTGACATTAATGAGCGAAGCTCTTCACTCTTTGTATTTTGTAAATTGAATCTGTAAATTGAGTAATTTTGTGCCATTTCCAGTTTGTGGCTTTGGTGGAACATGAGCATGGCTAAAACTGTTGTGTGGGCCGCCAGAAGAGGAGGTACTGCTGGCCCACCACCAGAGGGCGCCCTGCCTGAAGTGCGGGCTTCAGGCACGAGAGGGCGCTGCTGCCACGGACACAGCCGGGAGTGACAGCTGTCACTCATTATTTCCTGACAGCTGTCACTCATTCTTCATCATCTCACTCCATAAAACCCAGACGTCATCTCCACCTCATCGCCGAGATATCGTACTTCTATGGAGGTAATATCCTCAGCCATTTGTGTTTACCTTATAATCTGTATATTGTGAGTGTTTGCAGGAGTACCGGTCCCTTGTTTTGTGGAAGCTGAGTGAGTGCAGGACGGCACGCTTTTCCTCTGAGGGATCACTGCATACTCATCAGAATATTGAGTGAGAGGTGGAGGTGGCATTCCCACCGTTGTTGTTACGGGGTGTACACACACCCACACTTGACTGTCTTTGTTCTTCGCCGGCAGTACCAGATCCGACAGTCGGGGACGGTGATCACCTGGGAATTCGGGACTTGGCGGCTCCAGTATTCACCAGGTTCGGTGGCGGCGGAAATCGTGTGGTTCCGGCTCTTCTCAGGACAGACGTCTTCTATCCTTGAGCCTGCCCACACGTCACCTTTGTGGATTGACTGTTATCATATTCTGAGATTGTCTGTGTATTCGTTGTGCACCTTCACAACATTAAATTGTTACTTTTTGGCTCATCTATTGACCGTTCATTTGCGCCCCCTGTTGTGGGTCCGTGTCACTACACTTTCACAACAAAAACTTTTCAGCTTCTGCGGGGGGGATCTCCCACCTTTTAATTATATATATATATATATATATATATATATATATATATATATATATATTACCTTTCAGCTTCTGGGGGGGGGGTACACTCCCCCAGACCCCCCAATTACAATTACAACCCAGTTGACAGTAAGGCTGTATAATAATATGGCCAAATTATTGTATCTCAGTACTGTCATGCAGGGGTCGAAATACATTTTTTAACCTACTTGCACTGGTGCTAGTAACAAAAAAAATTACTTGCACCAAAAAAAAAGTTACTTGCACCACCAAAAAACTATACAGATGTATAATAAAATAAATGGTGACTGGTTTATAACACAATTATGACAGAGTTTCAGGGGAGAGAGAGCGAGGAACTACGGAGCCCTGGAAGTGTCATAGTAAAATGTTTTGCAAGTGGAGAGAATGTGTGCACGTTTTATTGTGCGCATGTTTTCTGATATTGTGTGCACGTTTTATTATATTGTGCGCTCATTTTATGATATTGTGCGCACGTTTTATTATATTGTGCGCTCATTTTATGATATTGTGCGCACGTTTAATTATATTGTGCGCATGTTTTAAGCATCTTTGAGTAAAACAAAGGCACGATCTACTTAAACGTGGCCACAATTTGTAAAACGTGCACTCAATATTGTCTTGACACATAAATGTTGGCTATTAGTCAACAAACCAGGAGACAGTGTAATACATTTCCCCATTAGAAATGAATCTGGTCAGAGTGTATCATCATGGTTTGGGCACACAAGGACATATAGAGAACTCCAGCTGCCCAGCATGTCATCATCTGGAGTTTAAGTACATTAAAAAGGATGCTGAGGGCGAAGTGTCATGAGGATGACAATTTAGGTCATATTATGAAGTTCATTTTGAACGAAAGGAAAACGTGTGCACGTTTTATTAATTCGAGGGCTCAATTAAAGGAAAACATGCGCACGAATTATCATGGCCAGGAAAACGTGCGCACGTTTTATTAATTTGAAAGCACGTTTTATTAATTCGTGGGCTCAATTAACGGAAAACGTGCACACAAATGATCATGGCCAGAAAAAAAAAAATCACTCTAAGTGACCTCTCCCGGGTTCCGTAAAGGAACTGCAGCAGCAACGAGCTTTGTTTTTTTTTTTTCATGTGCACGCGCGAACTAATCGTCTGTTAAGATAATTGTATTAACTACACAGATGTATAATAAAACAAATGGTGACTGGTTTATAACACAATGATGACAGAGTTTGAGGGGGAGAGAGAGGAACTGCAGCCAGACAGTTTTTTTTTCTTTTCTTTGTTTACATGTGCGTGCGTGAACACAACAAATAGAGCACAGCAACTCGCTCCGTGTGTGTGAGTCATAAAATGCAGGGAAGAAGAAGACAACACACTGGAAATTGTTTTTTTTCCGTATTTATTCCTTTATTGGTTCATTCTACTGGTGCTTACAGTTGATACAGCTTGGATAAAGTTACTTGAACCAGTGCAAGTGCAGTATAAAATTAGGTGCACCGCTCGAATAATATGTGCACAAACTAGCACATGCACTATTTCGAGCCCTGTCATGTCAATATGATATATGATATGACTATGATTTCACACAAAGTGCAGCAGCAGTGAAAATTAAACATTCTACCACACTCATTTTGCACTCATCATAAGGTTTGGATACAGTGCCCTCCAAAAGTATTGGAACACTTGGTATTTAACACATTATATGTTCGATCTTGACATTAATGAGCGACATTACTGACTGTCTGTGTATATATATCAACAAACAACAATTTAAAATTGAATAATTGTTGCAGAACCTAACATCGATTTCTGGCTTTTACGATAATGTTGTCCAGTTTGTGGCTTTTTCCCCTATGGGCAGATTTTTTGTGCCATTTCCGGATTGTGATTTTTTTTTTTTTTTTTTGTGCCGTTTCCGGTTTGTGCCTTCGTCTACCATAAACGCGAGCTTTGCACCGCACTCGTATTATAGATTGATCACCATGTGGGTTGTAGAAACCAGCGCCTTTGGTGGTTTTGTTGGTGAGAAAAGGCTTATTGACCTTGAGTTTGTGGGATACTGTGACTGCAGCACTTGAGAAGCTAAGTGGGGAATCTGAGCATTTGGGTATGTGATTGTCCTGGACAGGGGCATAGCACCAAATTCTGGGCCCTAGGTACTAGCCATATTGAGGGCCCCACACACTGTTATGTTCTTTTTTATTAACGGAAACACCAAATTTCTAATGCGTAGTCAAACCAGGTCTAAATCATGTATACCTTAGATCACAACTGGGAGTCAGAACCCTTTTTAAAGTTGGGGGAACAATACTGAGTTGGGGGGGGGTCTGGGGAACCAAATTGCAGCATTTTAAGAAAAATGGTGAAAAGGTACAAGGGTGAAAAGTTAAAGTTACTTCAGTTTTGGTAAAAAGTGATGCAAATTATTGGTTGAGTGAATAGGATTAATAAATGGAATAGTTTTGACTATGTCGAATGCTTGGTGTCCAAAGTAAAGGTCAAACAAGGTTGACATCCATTGGATTCTGACATGTGACATATGTTACCTCGTAACATGATAACTTAGCATGACGGATGGTGCAAACTATTCCTTTTTAAAATACTATTATCTAAACCAATAATTTGCATAATTTTTTACCAAAATTGGAGCAAGTTTAACGTTTGACCCCTGTACAAACTGAAACTGACCTTTGTCACCATATTTGCTGTTTTTGCCCCATAACTCCAGAACATTCAGTCATAGATAGTCCAAACGATACCTTTTTGGAAGCTGTGTAATCAGATAAATAATGTGGTATACTTCTCAATATGACTGGAGCATTGTTAAAGTTTGACCCCTGTGTAATTCTTTATTGACCCCTGTAGCTCATTAGAGGTCAGCTCCAGGATGCCTCCACATCTGAAAATAAATATTAGTTCATTTAGAATATTTGTGCCAAATTTCATGCTTTTATCACAAACTGAATGATTGTTATATTAATTAATAGCTAAGCTGCACCACTATAGTAGAAAACAACATATTTAATCAAATGACAGCAGAGAAACTGTATGAGTCTTACCTGAGCTGAAGACTCACAGAAACACACCTCAAGGGTGTGTGTATCAGTGCTTGTCCTCTGCTCATCCCTCTGTCCTCTGTCTTCTGTCCATCCTTCTGTCCTCTCCTCACACCCTCTTCTCTTGTTTCCAATGTTCCTCTAAATCCACAACAAAGTGTTTTCTCCCCTCAGCAATAAAAAAGTGCTCCACTGTCGCGTTATGAAATGAAAGTGAAACCTAAAAAGTGTACATACGACTTAAAGGTTGGTCGAAACATCCCTAATATCTATGAGAGACACGAGTAAAGCTGAAGTCTAGCTACAAAGAAAGTTTTGCTGGCTGATGTGACCAGTGTTGACGTCCGTCCTTGTTTTCAGTTCACCTGAAACGACGAGGGAAACAAGAGGTTCCACCCTAATAAAAATACCACTGAAAACGTATTCCTCATTGTTTATTAATTTATACTTGGTGAATGTATCAATTTTATATTTCTTTCTCCGCAAAGTTTTCCTGGCAGCCGTGTGTGCTGGCGTGTCGTCGTGCCTTTTAGGGAAAGTTTGGCGTCACAACAGGTGGGGGGGGTCAGGGAGAGCGCGAAGCGCAGCTTGTGCTGCATTCAAGGGCGCTCAGAGAGCACATTTTTCGCCGGTTAAAGTCATTCGTGAGGTCCCCTTTTTGAAAAAAATGTCACCCACTTCTGATTGGGGTGGCAACTGGAGTGGCAAGAGCTATTTTTAGGGTGGCAGTTGCCAACCCATGCCACCCCAGTAGATCCGCCCCTGGCTGGGTCTAAGTATGTGACTGTTAGAAAACAAAAGTTCACAAGTGTCAGTATGAGCATCAAGGAGCTAGCAAACCTTTTCCTGCTATCAGTCCTAAGGCAGCTGCGTCAGTTGTTTCTTCAGTCAGAAGAAAATCTTCCTCAAGGCATATATGACTGACAGTTTGGCACCACTACTAAATTTATGTCAGGACTTAGAAACATAATTGCTCTAACGTGATGCAATCTGATTGGCTGCCGAGTTTAGTAAAAGCGTGAGGATGCTTGAGAAACGGGCAGAAGCCTCGAACCTACGAGCATCACAGTCTTTTGACCATCACGCTACTTACTTAGAAGTCAGGAATTTACCTTTTTTTGTATGATTTTAAGTTTTAGTAAAGATACAAACATAGAAGAAAAACTTGGATTCCAGACCTTTCATTTTCTGTTATGTGTCACAGCATGCTGTTGATCTCACAATTGTGAGAATTCCCAGCACATGTCAGATGTGATTTTTTCTGAGGTAAATATTTATTTAATTTCCCATTTTGGATTTGTGCCACTTACAGGTGTGGTACAAGATCTGCTTCATAGTTGGCCCTTGAGGATTTGCATGTCAGAAATCTAATATTACACACACACACACACACACACACACACACACACACACACACACACACACACACACACACACACACACACACACACACACACACACACACACACACATGCTCCAAGCCAAGATAGTGCAGTACATAACTGAAACAATCCTTCAAATGGTGATACAAGCACCAAAACTGGCACAAATACATCTTTGAAAAAACCAACTGGCCACTTGAATTTTCAATAGGCAGCCAGGTAGGGGTCAATTGAAGAATTACACAGGGGTCAAAATTAAAAATGCTCAAATCATTTTGAAAACTACATATTATTTGTCTGATTGTAAAGATTCCAAAAAGGTAAAGTTTGGACTATCTATGACTGAATGATCAGGAGTTATGGGGTAAAAACAGCAAGAATGGTGGCAAAGGTCAGTTTCAGTTTGTACAGGGGTCAAAAATTAAAGTTACTCCAATTTTGCTAAAAAGTGATGCAAATTATTGGTTGAGCTAATAGGATTAGTAAATCGAATACTACAAAATAAATGCAGCCAACAAATGCATCCTTCTTCTCCCTTAAAGTGAAGCTAAAGGTGTGTCTTTCACAGCCCAAACAATCCCATGAGTCATTGCGTCATTTTTTTTCCAAGATAAAACAGGTGGTAAACTAAGAAAAAAAAGATGAAAGGACTCTTTTCTGATCCATATGTACAATTGTAAATTATGAATGTTTTAAAATTACTTCTTATACTTCACAAATTGATTTTATTATTTTATTTATTGTTGTGATATTTTTGTTTTGTTTATTTTGTTGTTGTTGTTGTAGGGAGTGGGTTTCCGATAAGCCTCTTTGGCTTCTCCCTCTCCCCTGCACAGTATATTCATAATGTGTTTCTTTTTCTTCATTACAATCTCATATATATATATATATATATATATATATATATATATATATATATATATATATATATATATATATATATATATATTCTTGTTCTATTGTGATTTTCATTTGTGCTAAATAAATGAAATGAAAAGAAAAAAATGAAAACATAAAAAATGAAAATAAAGTACAGAATAGAATTGAATAGAACAGTCTGTCATGGGGGGGGTGTACAACAAAACTGGGGGTGCTTCCGCAGAGCTACTGTATACCACAAGAAAATAAAAACAAGACATCTCATATGCCACAAAAAAATTAAATATGAAATATGTACTGTATAGTGATATGTATATACAGTGTATGCAGTACTGCACTGTACTTTGATGAAGGTGATGTCATCATCCTCATCTGTATGCAAATTTCTTTGTTAGGCAGCAGGTTTGTGTCAAAACAAAAGCATCAACTTATAAAGAAACTTTGAGGAGGGGAGGGGCATGGGCTGGAGATTACATTAAAGTACACATCTCAGGATACAGGCCAAATTCTTATATTTATGTTTAACCCTGACCTTTGATTCCTTTAATGTTGCACACAGGTTCTGTACTCAGGTTTTAATACGTCCAAATTCAGTGATGAGTTTAAGTTGGGGGGGGAGGTTTATGCTATATATGCTATAAGAGCTAAACCTACTGAAAGAGTGTTGGGAAAGGTTTTAAAGAAAAATCAGAATGGATAATTCAGACAAACCATTTCAAATTATGAGCTCAACTTTGAATGAGATGCGTCGGGAGGGCAACCTTATTGATGCCGAAATCAGAGTTCAAAATGCCACTTTTCCGATCCACAAGGTCATCCTTGCTAATTGCAGCCCGTACTTCAGGTAAACATTTCCTTCTGAAAAAAATAAAGAGCAGTTAATAAAATGAGCAGCAAACTTATACAAGAATAGTGATAATCAGTATTGCCACAGTATTGCATTTTATTAGCAGCGGCAGACAAATTGTCAGCAGCTGTTGAATATAACTAATAAAGTAACTAGTAATCTAACTTGGTTATCTTTAAGATTGAGTACCCAGAAAAGTAACTATTAGTTACCTGCTGATCAGTTACTTTGATGATTACTCAGTCTTAAGAGTAACTTCTGATACATTTTTGGGTGGTTTCTTGTTTTATCTTTATCAAAGATAACTTTTCAGTTATCTCATTATCTGTTATCAAAGTTAACTTTTTGGTTATCTGTGGCCACCACTGGTTCCTTGGCAGGTTTGAAACAGATTTGAAAGTACTGAGTATCGTTTATTTGTAACCTTTTGCTCTCCATTGTGTCCCACAGGGATCTGTTTTCCCGCCGGTCATCACCAGGTCAAACTGTTTACACAGTTTCTGAATATTCACCTGAAATTATGCATCTCATCATCGAGTTTGCATATACCAATACTGTTTTGGTAACAGATGACAATGTGGAGGAACTTTTCTGTGCAGCGGATCATTATGGTATTGCCGGCCTAATTCATGCCTGCATCACCTTCTTGGAAGAGCACCTCTGCCCGCAGAATTGCATCAACATCTATCATTTGGCTGATAAGCTCGGTTACGCAGAGCTTGGACACAAGGCCTACAACTTCCTCTTTGACCATTTTGAATCATGTATTGATTCTTCTGGTTTCCTTCAGCTCTCACTGGAGGAACTGAAGGATATCATCAAGAAAGATGAAGTCATTGTGAGAGAGGAGAGTATAGTGCTTGAAGCCATCCTGCGCTGGATCGCTCACTCACCAAACCAACGAAACAGCCACATTTTTGTCCTGCTGTCTAAGGTAAATGACAGAAGTAGATAACTCCACTGCCATTAAACAAACTTTAAATTTATATCATTATCGTTAAGATGACTGCATCTCAGACAAGTTAAATTAACAGAATTTTATTTATCTGCAGGTCCGCCTGGCTTTGTGTAGCACTGAATACTTAAGGAACAACGTGCTAGCAAACGCGCTGGTGAACAGCAGTGAAGAGTCTATCCACATTGTTGAATCCGTGATTCATAGAGACCCTCACTTCATCAATGTTTTTGCCCGTCCACGCTTCCCCACCGCCATCTTGTTTGCAACTGGAGGATGGCGTGATGGCCGGCCAACAAGCAAAATTGAAGTGTATGATATCCGTGCAGACCGTTGGGTTGATTTACCGAACAGTCTGGAGGAAACTTGTGCATACCACGGTACTGTTTTCCTGGATGGATCACTGTACTGCGTCGGTGGCTACAATGGTGTGGCGCATTGCAAGACCCTCAGGTTTGACCTGAGCACCCGCATCTGGCATAGAGAAGCACAAATGCAGGTACCCAGATGCTACGTTAGTGTTTGCGTGCTGAATGGGCTCATCTATGCCATGGGAGGAAACGACAGGATTGCCACGCACAACAGTGCTGAGCGGTACGACCCTCAAACCGATCGTTGGACTATTATTGCACCCATGCACGAGCGACGGAGTGAAGCTAGTTGCACCGTTCTCTATGGCAAGGTACACTGAACTAAAGACAACAATACA
Organism: Thalassophryne amazonica; assembly: GCF_902500255.1. Taxonomy (NCBI): domain Eukaryota; kingdom Metazoa; phylum Chordata; class Actinopteri; order Batrachoidiformes; family Batrachoididae; genus Thalassophryne; species Thalassophryne amazonica. The sequence goes on along the minus strand of NC_047111.1, from coordinate 17,657,739 downwards.
AAAAAACATTTTATTATTCCTGAAAACCTGTTTCTAATTAAAGCCAAAAAAATATGCTTGAATTCTCTCCAGGTGTACATCTGTGGTGGATTGAACAGGACCCTTCATTACCTCTCATCTGCTGAATTTTACGACCCAGAGACCGATCGTTGGACAGAAATTGCCCCAATGACGAGCCAGCGCGGTGGCCTTGGAGTCGTTGCCCATGGAGGATGTATTTATGCTGTAAGTACATTTGGTTTAAATTAGTGACAAACCAACAGGTGGATCAAAGGCTGTACACCTGCAGGTTTCTTGGATTACTAAGACTATGCATCAAATTGAACTAAAAATTGTTGTTTCATCAACATACAAAAAGTGAAAGGTTATTTCAGCTGCTAGGTGTCAACAGCTCATGTTAAGAAGCTTTACTAACTCTGCCATTCCTTCCACAGGTGGGGGGTAATGATAGAACCAGCCGTTTGAGAAGTGCAGAGGTGTACAGTTTAGACACTCACAGATGGGCTCCACTTCCTTCAATGCACGTCCCCCGCAGTAATTTTGGAATCGAGGTCCTAGAAGACATGATTGTTGTGGCTGGTGGCTTCGATGGGTCCAGCATCATCAAAACTGTGGAGTGCTACAACATCAGAGCTGCTCAGTGGTCCATGATGTTGGACATGGGCACCTCTCGTTGTGGGCTGAGCTGTTGCGTGGTGTCTGGAATCCCCAACATGCAGGACTATGTCCCTGTACGTGACCAGCCACAGGATTATGACATGGAGGAGGATTTATAAGAACCCGACTGATATGGAGCCTCTTCTTCCTCCTTACACTTAATCACAGTCAGGCCTTTGTTTTTTTTTCTTTTTTGTGTGTTTTTTTTTTTCACTCAACCATAAATAGCTTTTATATCCAACACACACAAGGTTGTTAAAAGGTCTCACAACTGAAAAAAATAATATATATTATGTATGTATATAGAAAAGTACTTGTTAATCATGATATGATGTAAAATTCTGTGTACCTCATTTTAATTTGGTCCATTTCAGTTTCAAATATTAAATTTTTTGTTCAATTTCTAAGACACAGAAAGATGGTCTGAAGCTTGTCTTTTTGTCATGTCAGTCTTTCAAACTTTGTGAATTATAATGTAGTACAAAGTTCTCGACATAATAATTGTAATAATAATAAATACAACTGTCTCCCACCCAACACAAGTCTATAGTCACACAAAGACGCACACGAACGCACGCCTAATTTCAGTTTCTTTAGTTTACACAGTGCCAAATACAACAAAGCTGCCTCAAGGAACAAGTAAGATCTAATAACCTTACCAACCCCTAGAACAAGCACACAGGCAACAACGGTAATAGTGCAGCAGCTAAGAGAATATTTAGAGCAAAATTGTGCAAATGGTGATACAAGCACCCAAGTTGGCACAAATAGTCCTTAGACATTAATTCTATTGAAAAAACGGACTGGCCACTTGAATTTTCAATAGGCGGCTAGGTAGGGGTCAATTGAAGAATTACACAGGGGTCAAAATTAAAAATGCTCAAATCATTTTGAAAACTACACCATATTATTTGTCTGATTGTAAAGATTCCAAAAAGGTAAAGTTTGGACTATCTATGTTATGGGGTAAAAACAGCAAGAATGGTGACAAAGGTCAGTTTCAGTTTGTACAGGGGTCAAAAGTTAAAGTTACTCCAATTTTGGTAAAAAATGATGCACATTATTAGTTGAGTTAACAGGGTTTTAAAAAGGAATAATTTGGACCATGTATCATGCTTAGTTATCATGTTACAGGTGTTGTGAAAGTGTAGTGACATGGACCCACAACAGGGGGCGTAAATGAATGGACAATGAATGAGCCGAAAATAGAACACTTTACTGTTATGAATGTGCACAACGAAATACAGACGGTTACAGAATTTGTATGCAGTCAATCTACAGAGGTGACGTGTGGGCAGGCTCGAGGAAAGAAGATGGCCGTCCAGAGAAGAACCGGATCCCACACGATTTCCACTGCCCCAGAACCCGGAGGATACTGGAGCCGCCAAGTCCTGAGTCCCCAGGTGGCCACCATCTCCGGCTGTCGGATCTGGTACTGCTGGCAGGAAGCAGAAACAGTTAGGTGTGGGTGTGTGCACACCCAGTAACACAGTCAGCAATGCAGGTGGAAATTGCACCTCCACCTCCGCAGTACTGAACACAGTCAGTCCACTAAACCTGACCAGTTGCTTGTCTTACGAGTCGTGAAGGGTGAACTCCGTCACCCTGCCGTCAACGACTGGTTCAGCCTCCAGCTGACACAAGCAAGTAGGTCCTTGTGAAATGGATAAACAAACTGTTACGTGCAATACGGCACAGTATCTAGCTGAGGAATATTACCTCCAATGGTAGGCGATATCTCGGCAGTGGGGTGGAGATGTCATCCGGCTTTTATGGAGTGGTTGATGAAGTGGAGATAGGTGACAGCTGTCATGAGTTGATGAGTGACAGCTGTCACTCCCGGCTGTTTCCGTGAGGCGGCAGCGCCCTCTCGTGCCTGAAGCCCGCACTTCAGGCAGGGCGCCCTCTGGTGGTGGGCCAGCAGTACCTCCTATTCAGCGGCCCACACAACAACAGGGTAACATACGTATGTCACATGTCATAGAATCCAATGGACGTTGACCTTGTTTGACCTTTCCTTTGGAGACCAAACATTCAACACAATCAAAACTATTCCTTAATCTGTGTGATGCCCATAGGATCGTCACCGAAAGCCGTCTGAATAATCCAAATGGTTTCCACCTGGCTGTGGCCCAGTTTCTGGCAAAATTTGATGCGGCGCTGCTCCAGTCGTTCCATCTTTTTCCTTGGAATGAAAAAACGCAGAGCGCACGACACACACCTCACACAAAGGCTGCTTACCAGAGAATGATCAATCAATCAATCAATTTTTTTATATAGCGCCAAATCACAACAAACAGTTGCCCCAAGGCGCTTTATATTGTAAGGCAAGGCCATACAATAATTATGTAAAACCCCAACGGTCAAAACGACCCCCTGTGAGCAAGCACTTGGCTACAGTGGGAAGGAAAAACTCCCTTTTAACAGGAAGAAACCTCCAGCAGAACCAGGCTCAGGGAGGGGCAGTCTTCTGGTGGGACTGGTTGGGGCTGAGGGAGAAAACCAGGAAAAAGACATGCTGTGGAGGGGAGCAGAGATCGATCACTAATGATTAAATGCAGAGTGGTGCATACAGAGCAAAAAGAGAAAGAAACAGTGCATCATGGGAACCCCCCAGCAGTCTACGTCTATAGCAGCATAACTAAGGGATGGTTCAGGGTCACCTGATCCAGCCCTAACTATAAGCTTTAGCAAAAAGGAAAGTTTTAAGCCTAATCTTAAAAGTAGAGAGGGTGTCTGTCTCCCTGATCTGAATTGGGAGCTGGTTCCACAGGAGAGGAGCCTGAAAGCTGAAGGCTCTGCCTCCCATTCTACTCTTACAAACCCTAGGAACTACAAGTAAGCCTGCAGTCTGAGAGCGAAGTGCTCTATTGGGGTGATATGGTACTACGAGGTCCCTAAGATAAGATGGGACCTGATTATTCAAAACCTTATAAGTAAGAAGAAGAATTTTAAATTCTATTCTAGAATTAACAGGAAGCCAATGAAGAGAGGCCAATATGGGTGAGATATGCTCTCTCCTTCTAGTCCCCGTCAGTACTCTAGCTGCAGCATTTTGAATTAACTGAAGGCTTTTTAGGGAACTTTTAGGACAACCTGATAATAATGAATTACAATAGTCCAGCCTAGAGGAAATAAATGCATGAATTAGTTTTTCAGCATCACTCTGAGACAAGACCTTTCTGATTTTAGAGATATTGCGTAAATGCAAAAAAGCAGTCCTACATATTTGTTTAATATGCGCTTTGAATGACATATCCTGATCAAAACTCCAAGATTTCTCACAGTATTACTAGAGGTCAGGATAATGCCATCCAGAGTAAGGATCTGGTTAGACACCATGTTTCTAAGATTTGTGGGGCCAAGTACAATAACTTCAGTTTTATCTGAGTTTAAAAGCAGGAAATTAGAGGTCATCCATGTCTTTATGTCTGTAAGACAATCCTGCAGTTTAGCTAATTGGTATGTGTCCTCTGGCTTCATGGATAGATAAAGCTGGGTATCATCTGCGTAACAATGAAAATTTAAGCAATACCGTCTAATAATACTGCCTAAGGGAAGCATGTATAAAATGAATAAAATTGGTCCTAGCACAGAACCTTGTGGAACTCCATAATTAACTTTAGTCTTTGAAGAAGATTCCCCATTTACATGCACAAATTGTAATCTATTAGACAAATATGATTCAAACCACCGCAGCGCAGTGCCTTTAATACCTACGGCATGCTCTAATCTCTGTAATAAAATTTTATGGTCAACAGTATCAAAAGCAGCACTGAGGTCTAACAGAACAAGCACAGAGATAATGATGATGATGCAATCGACAGGCGTGAAAAAGTTCACGCATGCGCATGAAGGTTCAAGGTTTGCTCATGCAAGCACACGTGATTCAAATCCATCAGGTTTTTGAAAAAAAATAAAAAGGTTCGATACTTTTCTAACAGACCTCGTATACCTTTTTCGAATCTTTACGATCAGACAAATAATGTGTAGTTTTAAATGATTTGAGCATTATTAATTTTGACCCCTGTATAATTCTTCAATTGACCCCTACCTGGCCGCCTATTGAAAATTCAAGTGGCCAGTCAGTTTTTTCAAAAGAGTAATGTCTAAAGAGTATTTGTGCCAACTTTGGTGCTTGTATCACCATTTGCACGATTGTTTCAGTAATCTGCTGCACTATAAGGAGAAACTTGTTGGGAAGGTGTCGTAGCACGGACCCACAACAGGGGGCGCAAATGAACGGACAATGAATAAGCCAAAAAGGTAACAATTTAATGTTGCGATAATACACAACGAGATGTACTGTAATCTGCACAGTCAATTTAACACCAGGTGACGTGTGGGCAGGCTCGAAGATAGAAGACCCCCGACGAGAGAGAAGCTGCGTCCCACACGGCTTCCACCACCAACGGCCTGAAGAACACCGGAGCCGCCAAGTCCCGAGTCCCCAGGTGGCCTCTGTCTTCGGCTGTCGACCCTGGTACTGCTGGCAGAAAGCAGAAATATGATGAGTGAGTGTGAGTCCGCACACTCAGTAAATCCACAGTCCATACACAGTTAGGAGGGAGCACCTCCACCTCCAAATCACACACACTTGTGCAGCTCCTGGTCAACCACTTATCTGAGATGGGGTGTGAGGCGAAGCCGTCGCTGTCACACCAAACGCCAATCCTCCAGATAAGGCAACACTCCAGGAAAACGGCTGCAATAGAAGTTCAAGTTATTACACACACAGTGTTAGTCAGCAGAGAAATGACCTTGGTAATGGTAGTCGATTTCTCGGCGGGGAGGTGGAGTTGCAGTCCGGCTTTTATGGTGGTGATGATGAACGAGTGACAGCTGGTGCAGAGGATGAGTGACAGCTGTCACTTCTTCTGGGTCTGGCGCCCTCTCGTGCGGGCTCCAAGCAGGGCGCCCTCTGGTGGTGGTGGGCCAGCAGTACCTCCTCTTCAGCGGCCCACACAACAGGACCCCCCCCTCAACGGGCGCCTCCTGGCGCCCGACCAGGCTTGTCCGGTTGTCTTGCATAGAACTCAGCCAGGAGGGCCGGGTCCAGGATGAAGCTCCTCTTCACCCAGGAGCGTTCTTCAGGTCCATACCCCTCCCAGTCCACCAGGTATTGGAACCCCCGGCCCTTACGACGGACGTCCAGGAGCCTGTGGACCGTCCAAGCAGGCTCCCCGTCGATGAGCCGGGCAGGAGGCGGCGTAGGTCCGGGTGCACAGAGGGGCGAGGTGCGGTATGGCTTGATGCGGGACACGTGGAATACAGGGTGGATCCGCAGTGAAGCCGGGAGTCGGAGCTTCACTGCGGCCGGGTTGATGATCTTGAGGATTCGAAATGGTCCAATGTACCTGTCCTTTAACTTAGGGGAGTCCACACAAAGGGGGATGTCCTTTGTTGAAAGCCACACCTCCTGCCCGGGCCGGTATGTGGGGGCCGGGGAACGTCGGCGGTCCGCATGGGTCTTAGCCCTCGTCCGGGCCTGCAATAGGGCAGAGCGGGCGGTCCGCCACACCCGGCGGCACCTCCTGAGGTGGGCCTGGACCGAGGGCACACCGACCTCTCCCTCCACCAGTGGGAACAATGGGGGCTAGTACCCCAAACATGCCTCAAAAGGGGAGAGGCCGGTAGCAGACGAAACTTGGCTGTTGTGGGCATACTCGATCCAGGCCAGATGGTGACTCCAGGCCGCCGGATGCGCGGAGGTGACACACCGAAGGGCGTGCTCCAACTCCTCGTTGGCCGCTCTGCCTGGCCGTTGGTCTGGGGGTGGTACCCGGACGAGAGACTCACGGTGGCCCCCAGCTCCTTGCAGAAACTCTTCCACACCTGTGAAGAGAACTGGGGACCACGATCTGATACAACGTCCGATGGTATCCCATGCAGCCGCATGACGTGGTGGACCAGGAGGTCTGCCGTCTCCTGGGCCATCGGGAGCTTCGGGAGGGCCACGAAGTGGGCCGCCTTGGAGAACCGGTCCACTATCGTGAGAATCACGGTGTTGCCCTGGGACGGCGGGAGGCCCGTGATGAAATCCAGGCCGATGTGAGACCAGGGGCGATGAGGCACTGGCAGGGGTTGGAGGAGGCCCGTCATGCTCCGATGGTCTGCCTTGCCCCTGGCACAGATGGTACAGGCCTGGACGTAGTCCCGGACGTTGGTTTCCAGGGACGCCCACCAGAAGCGCTGCTGGACTACTGCCACGGTCCTACGCACTCCGGGATGACAGGACAGCTTGGACCCGTGACAGAAGTCCAATACGGCAGCTCTTGCCTCTGGTGGGACGTACAGTCGGTTCTTGGGGCCAGTCCCCGGGTCCGGGCTCCTTGTCAGGGCCTCCCGGACGGTCTTCTCCACGTCCCAGGTGAGGGTGGCCACGACAGTGGACTCGGGGATGATGGTCTCGGTGGGGTTCGACAGCCCCGCTTTGGCTTCTTCTTCATGCACCCGGGACAATGCATCTGGTTTTTGGTTCTTGGTCCCGGGGCGATACGTGATCTGGAAGTCAAAGCGCCCGAAGAACAGAGACCAGCGGGCTTGCCTGGGGTTCAGCCGCTTGGCGGTCCGGATGTACTCCAGGTTCCGATGGTCCGTGAAAACCGTGAAGGGCAACGGTGCCCCCTCCAGCAGGTGTCTCCACTCTTCAAGAGCCTCCTTCACCGCAAGAAGTTCCCGATTGCCGACGTCATAGTTCCGTTCAGCTGGGGTCAACCTCCGGGAATAAAAGGCACAAGGATGGAGAACCTTATCAGCCTCCACGCTCTGGGACAGCACGGCTCCTATCCCTGAGTCAGAGGCGTCCACTTCTACTATGTACTGGCGATCAGGATCAGGCTGCACCAGAACTGGTGCAGTCGAGAACCGGCGTTTCAACTCCTGGAACGCGGCTTCGCACTGATCCGACCAGGCGAAGGGGACCTTGGTGGAGGTCAGGGCAGTCAGGGGGCTAACTACCTGACTGTAACCTTTAATGAACCTCCTGTAGAAATTTGCAAAGCCTAGGAACTGCTGTAGTTTCCTGCGGCTTATTGGTTGGGGCCAATCTCTCACCGCCGCAACCTTAGCCGGATCAGGGGCGACGGAGTTGGAGGAGATGATGAACCCCAGGAAGGACAAAGAAGTGCGGTGGAACTTGCACTTCTCGCCCTTCACAAACAGCCGGTTCTCCAACAACCGCTGTAGGACCTGACGTACATGCTGGACATGGGTCTCAGGGGCCGGGGAAAAGATGAGTATATCGTCCAGATATACGAAGACGAACCGATGCAGGAAGTCCCGCAAGACGTCATTTACCAAAGCTTGGAACGTCGCGGGGGCGTTAGTGAGACCGAACGGCATGACCAGGTACTCAAAATGACCTAACGGGGTGTTGAATGCCGTCTTCCATTCGTCTCCCTTCCGGATCCGAACCAGGTGGTACGCGTTTCTAAGATCCAATTTAGTGAAAATTTGGGCTCCATGCAGGGGCATGAACACTGAATCCAACAGAGGTAACGGGTATCGGTTGCGAACCGTGATCTCGTTCAGCCCTCTGTAATCAATGCATGGACGGAGTCCGCCGTCTTTTTTACCCACAAAAAAGAAACCAGCACCCATCGGGGAGGTGGAGTTCCGGATCAGCCCGGCAGCTAAGGAGTCCCGGATGTAGGTCTCCATTGATTCGCGTTCCGGACGTGAGAGGTTGTACAACCTACTGGACGGGTACTCAGCGCCCGGGACCAAATCGATGGCACAATCATAGGGTCGGTGCGGGGGAAGAGTGAGCGCCAGATCTTTGCTGAAAATGTCAGCAAGATCATGGTACTCCTTTGGCACCGCCGATAGATTGGGGGGAACTTTGACCTCCTCATTAGCCGTAGTGCCGGGAGGGACCGAGGATCCTAAACACTCCCGGTGGCAGGTTTCGCTCCACTGCGTGACTACCCCGGACGGCCAATCTATCCGGGGATTGTGCTTCACCATCCATGGAAAGCCCAAAATCACTCGGGAGGTAGAAGGTGTTACATGGAACACTATCTCCTCCCTGTGATTCCCAGACACAACCAAAGTCACTGGTTGTGTCTGATGTGTGATTAATGGAAGCAGGGTGCCATCTAGTGCTCGCACCCGCAATGGTGTCGGCAGAGCCACCAGAGGGAGCCCTACTTCCTTTACCCATCTGCTGTCCAGCAGATTCCCTTCAGACCCCGTGTCTACCAGTGCTGGGGCGTGAAGGGTTAAATCTCCACAAAGGATTGTTACTGGGATTCATGCAGATTTGCGGGGTTTTCCCGCGTGCGTGTTATGGCCCACCCTTAGCCCAGTTTCTAAGGACGGGCGTTGTAGTTTGACCGTTTGGGGGCAGTCCCTCTGCATGTGCTCGCAAGAGCCGCAGACAAAACACTCCCCGCGGGCCAGCCTCCTTTGTCTGATATTTGATCTTAATTTGGCCCTGCTCGTGTCCCTAGCCTCCTCAGCAGGGGGAGCTGTAGCCACACGGAGCTCTCTGGCAGTGAAGCGTGGGGACGACATCACCTTGTCGGAACCGGAAGGGGGAGGGACGGCTCGTGCCCGGTCACGCCCCCCGGCCTGCTCCCGACGATGCTCGTGTAAACGGTTGTCTAAGCGTATAACTAAATCGACAAGCCCGTCAAAATCCCGCGGTTCCTCCTTAGCCAGTAGGTGCTCCTTAAGGACTGGGGACAGTCCATTTACAAAGGCGGCGCGGAGCGGAACGTTATTCCAGCCGGACCTCGCCGCCGCGATGCAGAAGTGGACTGCATACTCGGCTGCGCTACGGCGCCCCTGTCTCATCGACAGCAGCACGTTCGAAGCGGTCTCGCCTCTGTTGGGATGATCAAACACTTGTTTGAACTCCCGTACAAACCCAGTATAAGACGTTAGGAGCCGTGAATTCTGCTCCCAAAGCGCCGTAGCCCATGCGCGTGCCTCTCCTCGAAGCAAATTAATAACATAAGCCACCCGGCTAGCGTCTGATGCGTACATGACAGGGCGCTGTGAAAAGACAAGCGAACACTGCATGAGGAAGTCCGCGCACGTCTCGACACAGCCCCCGTACGGTTCCGGAGGGCTTATGTATGCTTCAGGGGACGGTGGGGGGGTTCGTTGAACGACCAGTGGAACGTCTGATACAGGCCCAGGACCAGCCAGAGGAGTGGCTGCAGCAGCGCCCTGATCGCGCGCTTCCACCCTGGCGGTGAGAGCCTCCACCCTCCGATTAAGGAGGACACTCTGCTCGGTCACTAAATCTAACCGAGCCCTGAAGGCGGTTAAGATATGCTGCAGCTCACTCAACACGCCTCCCGCTGACGCCTGCGCTCCTGGCTCTTCCATTGGCCGTTCAAGCTCGGGTTGACGCCCCTCGGAATCCATGACGATGGCCGAGAAATCCTGTTGGGAAGGTGTCGTAGCACGGACCCACAACAGGGGGCACAACACTCGTGCAGCTCCTGGTCAACCACTTATCTGAGATGGGGTGTGAGGCGAAGCCGTCGCTGTCACACCAAACGCCAATCCTCCAGATAAGGCAACACTCCAGGAAAACGGCTGCAATAGAAGTTCAAGTTATTACACACACAGTGTTAGTCAGCAGAGAAATTACCTTGGTAATGGTAGTCGATTTCTCGGCGGGGAGGTGGAGTTGCAGTCCGGCTTTTATGGTGGTGATGATGAACGAGTGACAGCTGGTGCAGAGGATGAGTGACAGCTGTCACTTCTTCTGGGTCTGGCGCCCTCTCGTGCTTGGAGCCCGCACTCCAAGCAGGGCGCCCTCTGGTGGTGGTGGGCCAGCAGTACCTCCTCTTCAGCGGCCCACACAACAAAACTCCCTCTGGTGATTTGAGGAAGAAAACTCAAGCAGACCAGACTCAAAGGTGACCCTCTGCTTAGGCCATTCTACCAAAATGGTTTACAATACAGAACCCAAAAACAATTGACGAGAGTCTATGCAGACGTCAGAATCAGAATCAGAATCTGAAAAGTTGCCATATGAGTGAACAAGTTCACAACATGAGGAAATTACTGTGGTACTTGGTGCTAACATAAAAGACAAAGTTCTGGCCAAAAAAAAAAAAACAAGAGCAGTAAAACAAATAATATATAATAAAACTTTACACTATAACAATGTTACAAAATGTACAGAATGTACATGAGCTTAGATAAATGTGTAAGATATATATTCATATAACCAGGGCTTAATTTGAGGGGGAGCAAGCCGGAGCGCGCTCCGGAACCTCGGACGCACGCTCTGGAACCTCTGACATTGGCTCTGCCAGCTATTTATACTGGATCCGTGATCCACCACCTCTCTTGACTAACAAAATATATAAAAAAAAAATCACCGCAATTGCTCTCACTGCCAATCACACCGCTGCCCTCCTGTCTGCTGTGCGGAATTGCGCCAAATCTGGCAACAGGTCCAGAGGCTACGCTCGCTGTTTTGATCCGGATGTTGACCATAGCTGCAGAGCTCCGTGGCCACCGAGAGATGACTTGGATTCTTTGCGGGTCCTGCATCCGTACCTCCGGAGGCAGTGAGTGAAGGGAGAGCCGCGCATTGTGTTCTGCGTGGGTCTGTTTATAATCTTCTCGCACAGAAGAAAAAAGAGAGTGTTTACACAAGAGAGAAAAGTGAGAAAATGTTAATGCCTGTTTGAGAACAGTGTGTAGTGAGGGGTTTTACAGCCTTAAAACATCTATAATAAGTGTAAAAAATAGCGCTACTTCACGGATTTCCGCCGCGTTCACACCGGGCGCGATCAGACGCGGGGGTCGCGTGGCAACGGACGCGCCTCCTTCGCCCGGTGTGTCGCTCTGCTTGGGTGGACTTTCGCTGCGAAAATTCGCCCCGGTGTGTCATCAAATAGGAGGAGCTTCCATTACGCTCGGTGTCAAGTCAACATGAGGGACCTTTCACACAGAGCGAGTTGTTGTGAAAAGCTTCCAATACAGAGAGTATCATTATTTGCTGCAGGAGCTGCATCTGGATGACAGCCACTTTCAGCGGTCCTTCAGCCTCTGCAGGACCCAGTTTGAGGACCAGCTGTCCTGTTCACGCGCGCACATGTAAACAATTGAAAAAAAAAAAAAAGAAACTCCGCTGCTTGCTGCAGCTCGCTCTTCCCCCCAAAAAACTCTGTCATAATTGTCTTTAGAAACCAGTCACCATTTGCTTTATTATACATCTGTGTAGTTAATAAGTAAAATAATCTCCATGGACCCTCACGCGCGCACGGAAAAAAAAAAAGAAAAAGAAACTCCGCTCCCACTGCTGTGGGGCTGCTGCTCGCTCCAAAAACTCTGTCATGATTGTCTTTAGAAACCAGTCACCATTTCCTTTATTATACATCTGTGTAGTTAATAAGTAAAATAATCTCCATGGATGATTCCCTCGCGCGCGCACGTAAGAAAAAAAAGAAACTCCACTCCCCCTGCTGTGGTGCTGCTGCTCACTCCAAAAACTCTGTCATGATTGTGAAATAAAGGACAAAAGAGACATAAGTCCTGCTCACAGGCTGCTACCAGATACAGGACATGTTCACATCTTCAAACTCCACACATCTCCACGTCACGACATATTCAGTCCCTGATTGGTCATCGCGGCGCGACGAGACAAAAAAGTTCCGATTTTTCAACTTGGGGAGGAGGGCAACACGATGTGACGCGACGCAATATCACGCCACAAACGCGCAAAACGCTCAAAATCGCTTCACTCGCGTCACTTCACTCACGTCGCGCTGGGCAGTTTGGCGCCAAAACGCGTCCTTACATAGGGATTACATGGCAACCTGTGGCTGCAGTCGCTCGCGTCCCGCCCGAGCGATAAACAAGGGACCACTGAGGAATTTGTACTCTATCCGTATTTGGTGTGACTAGTGTTAGGCCTACAATACATGCCCAGTTTATTTTAAGTGTGGAGAAATTCAGATGGTTTTTGGTGAAAATTTTATGGGCTTCAAAAAGATTACGGAGTGTTACTGTCGCTTTAAGGATGGCCCAGAGCGACTGGTGGTGCGCCGCGCTCCAAAGCCGCCATCGACAGGCTGAGCGACCATTTCATTTCTAAACGGATGGCTGTATGGATCCGGGACCATCGTGTGCAATTTCTCTGGTTATCACAAGAGCTGGACATCAACCATTTTCCGGCAGATTTCACTTTTAACAAGAGATTTTCTCATGGAAAGCCGAGCGGAGGCTTCGCGCGTCACGATGGATTCGCTACTGGAGCGAGACAAAACCACCTCCGTTTTGGTCTCACAGGACGGCTTTGAGATGGTGTTCAGACAGCTGTCAGTGGTTTTTCCATCGAGTGATTATCCGAGAAATTGTGGATGTGCCTGGACATGCCAGAACATGTCCCATGAGGCTTCATCACGGCATTGCTTTGCGCCATGCGGCACCACCGCGACACGCGAAGCCTCTGCTCCTCTTTCCATGACAAAATCTCCTGTAACAGTGGAATGTGCCGTTCATTTCCAAACTGGACGCTGTGTTTTATCCGGAATGTCAACTGGCTAGCACAGGAATTGTGAAAAGACGTGGACATCAGCACTTTTTCGGCACATTGAGACACATATGCAGAGGAATTCCACGCGTCACGGCGGTGCCGCATGGCGCAAAGCAACGCTGTGATGAAGCCTCACGGGACATGTTCTGGCATGGTCTTTAGTGCGAGCCGCATGGGTTCAATCCCACCGCCGTCCTGGCCACAAAGGTCCTGCGGAAAAACAAGCGGCATTTACTGCCATCTAGTGGCCACTATCCAAACAGTGCTGCAGAATGACAGTTTAAAAAACAAAGTCATGGCTTCAGTTTGGACTTCAGGCAAAGCTGCCAGCACAGGGTCGGTCGGTAGTTTTGGGTCTCCGTTTATGTTTGTTGTACCTCCTGCCTGGACTCGGCGTGTGCAGGTGCTGGGGTGGAGAAGTTGTCTTCAGGTTGACGAGCTGCACGACAGGATGTGTTTGCTGCCTGGTGGCTGAGCTCACTGGACGTGTGTTTGCATAGATTGGACACTCTGTAGCTGGGACAGAAAATGGGAAGAAGCCACAAACGTTGGTTCGTGTCTGAAGTGGCTCACAGTGCTAAAAAGAAACCACGAGAAGTCTCAGCTTGATCTGAAGGTGCAGAGGAACAGCACAGAGACCTCAAGCAGCAGACCAAAGTCTCTCCAATCACAGCTACACATGCCAATAAAATGTTGTCTTGGTGACTTCCCTCACGAGTTTTTAAGTCTCAGTGTAACATGAGTCAGAGCCACCTCATACCATGAAGAACATTTTTAGTATTGCATCAGGGATTTGCTGCTCTTTGTACTATGTCACAAAATAAAAGAGTGAAACAAATAAGAGCCAATAAACACTCAGAAACAGTAATGGGGAAAGTGAAAAGTACTGAGTTACTGTGTACAGAGTTTTATTGAAGTTACTGTGTACAGAGTTTTACCTGAGTTATTGTGCAGAGTTTTACTGAAGTTACTGTGTACAGAGTTTTACCTGAGTTACTGTGTGCAGTTTTATTGAAGTTACTGTGTACAGAGTTTTACCTGAGTTATTGTGCAGAGTTTTACTGAAGTTACTGTGTACAGAGTTTTACCTGAGTTACTGTGTGCAGTTTTATATTGAAGTTACTGTGTACAGAGTTTTATTGAAGTTACTGTGTACAGAGTTTTATCTGAGTTACTGTGTACAGAGTTTTATCTGAGTTATTGTGCGGAGTTTTACTGAAGTTACTGTGTACAGAGTTTACCTGAGTTACTGTGCAGAGTTTTATTGAAGTTACTGTGTACAGAGTTTTACCTGAGTTATTGTGCGGAGTTTTATTGAAGTTACTGTGTACAGAGTTTTACCTGAGTTACTGTGCAGAGTTTTATTGAAGTTACTGTGTACAGAGTTTTACCTGAGTTATTGTGCGGAGTTTTATTGAAGTTACTGTGTACAGAGTTTTACCTGAGTTACTGTGCAGAGTTTTATTGAAGTTACTGTGTAGAGAGTTTTACCTGAGTTATTGTGCGGAGTTTTATTGAAGTTACTGTGTACAGAGTTTTACCTGAGTTACTGTGTGCAGAGATTTATTGAAGTTACTGTGTACAGAGTTTTACCTGAGTTACTGTGCGGAGTTTTATCTGAGATATTGTGTGCAGAGTTTTATCTGAGTTACTCTGTACAGAGTTTTATCTGAGTTACTGTGTGCAGAGTTTTATCTGAGTTACTGTGTACAGAGTTTTACCTGAGTTACTGTGCGGAGTTTTATTGGAGTTATTGTGTACAGAGTTTTATCTGAGTTATTGTGCAGAGTTTTACTGAAGTTACTGTGTACAGAGTTTTACCTGAGTTATTGTGCAGAGTTTTACTGAAGTTACTGTGTACAGAGTTTTACCTGAGTTACTGTGTGCAGTTTTATTGAAGTTACTGTGTACAGAGTTTTACCTGAGTTATTGTGCAGAGTTTTACCTGAGTTACTGTGTACAGAGTTTTACCTGAGTTACTGTGTGCAGTTTTATTGAAGTTACTGTGTACAGAGTTTTACTGAAGTTACTGTGTACAGAGTTTTATCTGAGTTACTGTGTACAGAGTTTTACCTGAGTTACTGTGTGCGGAGTTTTACTGAAGTTACTGTGTACAGAGTTTTACCTGAGTTACTGTGCAGAGTTTTATTGAAGTTACTGTGTAGAGAGTTTTACCTGAGTTATTGTGCGGAGTTTTATTGAAGTTACTGTGTACAGAGTTTTACCTGAGTTACTGTGCAGAGTTTTATTGAAGTTACTGTGTAGAGAGTTTTACCTGAGTTATTGTGCGGAGTTTTATTGAAGTTACTGTGTACAGAGTTTTACCTGAGTTACTGTGTGCAGAGTTTTATTGAAGTTACTGTGTACAGAGTTTTACCTGAGTTACTGTGCGGAGTTTTATTGGCGTTACTGTGTACAGAGTTTTATCTGAGTTACTGTGTGCAGAGTTTATCTGAGTTACTGTGTACAGAGTTTTATCTGAGTTACTGTGTGCAGAGTTTTATCTGAGTTACTGTGTGCAGAGTTTTATTGGAGTTATTGTGTACAGAGTTTTATCTGAGTTACTGTGTGCAGAGTTTTATCTGAGTTACTGTGTACAGAGTTTTACCTGAGTTACTGTGTGCAGAGTTTTATTGAGTTATTGTGTACAGAGTTTTATCTGAGTTACTGTGTGCAGAGTTTTACCTGAGTTACTGTGTACAGAGTTTTATCTGAGTTACTGTGTACAGAGTTTTATCTGAGTTACTGTGTGCAGAGTTTTATCTGAGTTACTGTGTACAGAGTTTTATCTGAGTTACTGTGTGCAGAGTTTTATCTGAGTTACTGTGCAGTTTTTTTTTTTTTTACTATTTTTTTATTGAGTTTAGAAAATGTTACACCATGTACATTAGAGATGCAAAGTATTCCGCACTCACAGACATTCACCTATGTACATGTACATACAATGGAAATGAAGCAGAATTAAGAACACAAAAATAAAGCTATGCAACCCTCATGGATATAATAAACCCACCATGGGCCTCCATCTCTCTGTGAAAAGTTCTCTCTGCAATCTTAAGGAGTATGTGATCTCCTCCATCTGATAGAGCTCTCTGACTTTCTCAATCCAAACAGTATAAGTAGGTGGATCTGGACTCAACCATTTGATAGTGATACATTTAAGTGCAGCAGTCAGTAAGATTCTCAAAAGATATTTTCTACTATTTCCTCCAAAGCCATCCGGAACTGCCCCTAAAATAGCAAGCTGTGGTTCTTTTACAAATGGTTGCTGAAATATGGTATTGAGTGTGGTAAATATATCATTCCAAAACAAGTTCACCTTTGGGCATGTCCAAAATAGATGGGTGTGAGTTCCCAGGTAAGTGCCACAGTTGCGCCAGCAGGTGTCAGGATTTGAAGGATTCATTTTGGATGTGATTTCTGGTGTCCTAAAGAATCTTGTAATTATTTTCCATTTAAATTCTCTCCACAGACCGGAATTTGTGACTAGGTGTGATTCAATACATACACTTTCCCACACCTCATCAGTTATTTGAGTGCCAATCTCAGCCTCCCATCTTGCTTTAATGTTTAGGGTATTATTAGTGTTAGAATTTGAAAATGCTTTATAAAAAAGGCTTAAAGTTTTTGGAAAGCTATTGCCCTGATGTATTTTTATTAAAAGTTCCTCAATATATGAGGGTTCTAAGACTTTGTTCCATTCTTTGTGTTTAGTCAAAAAATTCCTTATCTGTAGATATCAAAAGAAATCTGAAGAGGGAAGCTGAAATTGACCTCTGAGCTGCTCAAAAGATTTCAGGCAACCGCTGCTCACCAGTTGGCCTACTTTACCAAGACCAAAGGTTGACCAAATTTTAAAGCTTGCATCAGTTAGACATGGGACAAATCCCTGGAGGCTGGAGATATCTGAAAGGACTGAAATTTCCTTTGGGAGACCATATGACTGCTTTATTTTATTCCAGATCTTCAATGTAACCTTAGTCCACTCACTCATTTGTATACCCTTCAATGAGACATTACAAAAAAGCAATGCATCAATACGAATATTACACAGACTCTTTTCAATATTAAGCCATTGAGAGTAAGACAGGTCCTGCATCCAAGCAACCAAGGGTCTCATTTGAGCTGCCCAAAAATAATGCTTGAGATTAGGTACTGCAACTCCACCTTGTGCCTTTGACAACTTTAACGTTTGTAATTAATTTGATTGTAGGACATTTGCCCTGCCATATAAATTTGGAAAAAAGTTTATCTAGTTCATCAAATGTAGAATTTGGATTGTTTATGGGCAGCATTTGAAAGAGGTATAGTAGTTTGGGTAAAACATTCATACATATACTCTCTATGGGACCCATGAAAGAAAGGGGCAGGACCGTCCACCTCTCCAAATCTTTTTTAATTTTTCCAATTAGGACTCTGTAATTTACATTATATAATTCTGTTAGAGACAGTGGGATTTGGATACCTAAATACTTCATACCCTCCTTTGGCCATTTGAAGCCACTCTGATCTTTGAAATTTTGTGATAGATTTCCCACTATGTCCATTGCTAATGTTTTATCATTATTGACTTTGTACCCAGAGAAGTAGCCATATGAGCGAGTTATTTTCATCAGATGGGGGATGGTTGTCATTGGATTCGATATGTATAGTAATACATCATCGGCATATATGGACAGTTTGAGATTTTCACCATTTATTAAAAATCCTTGAATGTTGACGTCATCTCTGATTAGTTGTGCTAGAGGTTCGATACTTATATCCATATGCCCTGTACTAAAAACTGCCACTGACTGCAGTGCCTCCCATATCACTTCCTGCTTCAATAACAACTCCACATCCTGCTTATTTGAAGCCTGCCCCAGACCATACTTAATACTCAATCCACAGCAGCAGTCCAATACGGAGTTGCCACATCATGCTGCTCCACGTCTGTCTCCTCATCATTATCCCCAACGTCCACGTCTGTCTCCTTATCATTACCCCCAACGTCCACGTCTGTCTCCTTATCATTACCCCCAACATCCACGTCTGTCTCCTTATCATTACCCCCAACGTTCATGTCTGTCTCCTCATCATTACCCCCAATGTTCATGTCTGTCTCCTCATCATTACCCCCAACGTCCACGTCTGTCTCCTCATCATTACCCCCATGTCCACGTCTGTCTAGTCATCATTATCCCCAACCCCCATGTCTGTCTCCTCATCATTACCCCCAATGTCCATGTCTGTCTCCTCATCATTATCCCCAACCCCCATGTCTGTCTCCTCATCATTACCCCCACCTCCACGTCTGTCTCCTCATCATTATCCCCAACCCCCATGTCTGTCTCCTCATCATTACCCCCAACGTCCACGTCTGTCTCCTCATCATTATCCCCAACCCCGTCTGTCTCATTATTATCCCCAACCCCCACGTCTGTCTCATCATTATCCCCAACGTCCATGTCTGTCTCATCATTATCCCCAACCCCCACTTCTGTCTCCTCATCATTATCCCCAGCTACCACATCTGTCTGCTGATCGTAGTGACACTACCACTGAAATATCTGGCAGAGGACTTTTATGGGTTATGCTTTTGCCTTTAGTTTTAAGTGGTTAGATGATGATGGATTTCCAGCTTAGTTTTGCACTCCATTCAAGATGGGCACCACTGGGGACTGGGCAGACATCTCCACCAGTGCTGCCACAGTTACTTTGAAAAAGTAATCCAATTACTGTTTACCAGGGTTCCATTTTAGTGCTGGGTAAATCATGTGATTACAACTCATGGGGTCAAGGAGGCAGAACCCCCTGAACTTATAGGGATTTATACCTCTAAAATGTTATTGGCAAGCCCTATTTACTGTATCTAATTTTGAGTGGTTTTACATGCTTTGAAAGAAAGTACAGTAGACAAAAAAAAAAAAAAAAGACATTTATGTTGTAATATTTTTAATCCCAAGTCGTTTTTAAAATATTTCTGTCAAAGTCTAAGTTAATAAAATGAATAACTTTGAAAAGGTTAGAAAGACATTAATATTTGATGGGCATGTAACATTTGCTCTCTTCTTCAAAAATAACACACTATACCTTTTAATCCTTTGAAGCAGGTACAATTTTTCTGTATTGACAGTTTTTTCCAACATGTTTGAGTGGTACAGCATTACATTTTTTTAAACAATATAACCTCTGTCTTGTTTGAAGAAGAGCTGAACCTGGACTGATTTGATTGTCAGTTTTTCACTTTCACTCATTCACTGAGGCTCATCACCCACTCCTCCTCTCCTCTTGCTCTCTCTCCTCTGCTCCCCTCATCCTCCCTCTCACCATCTCTGAGCTTTTTGGAAACAGGTAGCTTTTAAAATGTAAAATAAACTGTAAAAATCTGAGTTCATCAGCATCAGCTGACATAGACTACGTTTACATGCCGTTAATATTCAGGTTAAGGTCAATATTCTGGTTTCTGAATCATTAGGAATAACCCGTCTACATGCTTAAGCAGACAGAGTTACTCCTGTATACTATGCACAGAAGAGAGGGGGGCGGTGAGAGTGGTCCATTGTGGCGTTTACCGAGCCACAGACGGTAAGCACATCGGAGGCAGAGCAATCGCGGTGATATGCCGACCGGTGCCGCGACCGGCCCGCCTAATAAGGATGCAGAACACAATGCGCTGTTTACATCTGCTTCTGTGGTGTCCGGTGGGCTGCACGCGCCACATACAAGTAGTTGCTGTACTCAAAAGACCAAGATTCCTTGCGGATAGGACATGCGCAGAACACAAAATAATGTTCCTTTCTATGGGGATATCCCGTTGCGCGTTTATATGACCTGATATTCGGATTAGAAAAGGAGTAACCCAGGGGTTTTATTCGGGGTTTTAAAAACCGGAATATGAGCATATTTGGGTTTTTGCGGGCGTTTTCATGGCCGTGCGCAACAGGGTTATTGCCAGTATTCCGGTTATGAAAGGGTTATTGGCTGCATGTAAACATAGTCAGAGAAGCAACTCTGGGTTATGAAACATTTTTATTCACGGTTTTAGAGTATCCCAGAATCCTTTGCATGCTGGGGAAAGAGGCTCGATAATGGCTCAGGTTAACTTTAAAATTGAAAATCCCATGCATTAGCATCGGTCCCGTTTTTAAGTTATAAAATACATCTATAAACTGTTTCAGAAGACCATAACAGGTCAGTTTAACATAAAAATGGTAAATATTACTCACAGACATATGCTCTTTAGGGTTTTACTGGGGGAAAATTAAGATAAAGCAAAATAAAACAAAGAACCAACGAAGTAGCAGATCGAAGATCGAAGCACTGCTTCATTGGTTCAAGGTTCAAAGCAAAGCCGCGCTGCAGAAATGGTTCATTATAGAGACTCACTGCAGGGTCTGTAATCAATGTAGAGAAATGATCATTTTCCTGACAAACACCCCCAAAAACAACGGCCACTCTGAAGAACCAATAAGGGAATCGTTAAGCAAAAAGGTTGTTGATGTCCATGGATCAAATCATTTCTTAAGGATACCTGAAAAGAACCGTATTTAAAAAGTTCTTTTGGTCAGACAGGGAAGATTGTTTTACCTGCTTTACATGTTTCGGCTACTTCCTGTAGCCTTACTCAGAAGCGTCACAAGGTGGGGAAGTGACGTGTCTTATAGGCTGCTACTTCTTGGTTTGGCCAGACAGCAGGGGGAACTTACGCCCCCTACTGTCTGACGTCTTCTCCAGGATGGCATCCCATGCATGTGATAGGGTGTAGACCCCCTCATCCTGATTCATGCTTCTTGGACCTCGCTTGTGGATCTCGATGGCCTCTCTGATCCAGCGGTGGTCTTTGTTGCTTTCAGCACGTATGACCCTGGCATTGTTCCAGTCCATAATGTGATTTTTCCTCTTGCAATGGTCGGATATGGCTGATTCGAGATTTTCCTGCTCGGCTTGTTCTTTTATTGCTCTTGTTTGTCTGTTGGCTATCTCTTTTTCACATTCTTTTTGATGTTCATTTTTCCTTGTCCCAAACTGTCTCCCTGTCTCCCCGATGTATGTGTTGTTGCATGATAAGCATGGTATTTCATATATTACGTCGCATTTATGTTCTGGTTTTATCTTGTCCTTGGCTCTAACTAAAAGTTGTCTGAGTTTGGTGTGTGGTTTGACCGGTGTATTGATGTTGTATTTTTTTCATGACTCTTTGGATGCGTTCAGTGACCCCCCTGATATATGGCAGTGTGACTATAGCTGGTTTGTTTTTGTTGAGTGTTCTTTTCTTCTTTTGTACATGTTTCTCTGTGTTTTGTACCTGTTTTTTACCTTTTTCTATTGCCCATTGTGGATACTGGCAGTTGGTGAGTGCGTTGTATATGTGTGTCTCCTCCTCATCCCTGTCCTGTGTATCTGTGACTATGGTAGCCCGGTTATATAGTGTTCTGACTACTGACAGCTTGTGTTCTGTGGGGTGTTCCGATGTCCAGAGCAAGTATTGGTCCGTGTGAGTGGGTTTCCTGTATATTTTAAGTTTGATACTGCCGTCTGTGTTGTGGTGTATTTTTAGGTCCAAAAAAAGCTATTTCATTGTTTGTTTCCTCTTCATGTGTGAATTTGATGCTGCATGTATGGTCTGTGGTGTTGAGGTGATCTATAAGCTGTTGTGTGTGTCTGGATTTTATTTTTTCTAGAATGTCATCAACATACCTTTTCCAAAATGATATGCTGCAATCTGCTGGCGCTGTGGATATAGCTTGTTGTTCCAGGTGCTCCATGAAAAACAGGTTCATGATGGCTGATAATGGGTCTCCCATGGCAAAGCCTTCAGTCTGTGTGTATATGGTGTTGTTGTATTGAAAATAGGTGGATGTAGCGACGAATCTAAGTAGTGACATGATGTCTTCAACTGTGAGTTTGGTTCGTGTCCGGAGTAATTTGTCTTTACTAAGTCGACTATGTACGATGTTGAGTGTAGCTTCTACTGGGGTTTTTGTGAAAAGTGATATGACATCGTGTGATATGAATATTTCATCCGGTGATTTGTTGTAAGTCCTTTGCCAGTTGTTGTGAGTTTCTGCAGTGCTGTTCAGTAAGACTGAGAAGGGGTTTATGATTTCTACAAGAGATTTGGAGAGGTTGTAAGTGACGGATCCTACTCTATCGAAAGAGAGGTGTGTCAGGTTTGTGTATTTTCGGCATGCCATATATCCGGGGGGTGATGGTGAAGACGTCAGACAGTAGGGGGCGTAAATTCCCCCTGCTGTCTGGCCAAACCAAGAAGTAGCAGCCTATAAGACACGTCACTTCCCCACCTTGTGACGCTTCTGAGGAAGGCTACAGGAAGTAGCCGAAACATGTAAAGCAGGTAAAACAATCTTCCCTGTCTGACCAAAAGAACTTTTTAAATACTTATTTTAAGAAGACAGTATGAAATTTTACAAACTGAAAAGAACTGGCTATGGACTCACAACCCTAACAGCAACGCGCTTTTAAAAAAAATAAAATTCACATTAAAGACTCACGATTATCTTCGTTAAACACATAAATACATATTTTGCTTGAATTCACGTCCATAACAATGCAATGTTGCAAACAAGTTGCCGCAAACGCTTGTTTACAGTGACAACAAAATCTCGGCCTCCCCAGCAAGAACATAATTACGTGTGAGATTTGACACCGTGAAGGCATCTATGGAGGTTTCTTCATTAGTGATTGATCTCTGCTCTCTTCCACAGCATGTCTTTTTCCTGATTCCCCCCCCCCCCCACAAAAAAAAAGAGCAATGCTGAAAAGCTAATTCATGCATTTATTTCCTCTAGGTTGGAGTATTGTAATTCACTATTATCAGGTTGTCCTAAAAGTTCCCCGAAAAGCCTTCAGTTAATTCAAAATGCTGCAGGACTAGAAGGAGACAGCATATTTCACATATTGGCCTCTCTTCATTGGCTCCCTGTTAATTCCAGAATAGAATTTAAAATTCTTCTTCTTACTTATAAGGTTTTGAATAATCAGGTCCCATCTTATCTTAGGGACCTCATAGTACCATATCACCCCAATAGAGCGCTTCGCTCTCAGACTGCAGGCTTACTTGTAGTTCCTAGGGTTTGTAAGAGTAGAATGGGAGGCAGAGCCTTCAGCTTTTAGGCTCCTCTCCTGTGGAACCAGCTCCCAATTCGGATTAGGGAGACAGACACCCTCTCTACTTTTAAGATTAAGCTTAAAACTTTCCTTTTTGCTAAAGCTTATAGTTGGGGCTGGATCAGGTGACCCTGAACCATCCCTTAGTTATGCTGCTATAGACTTAGACTGCTGGGGGGTTCCCATGATGCACTGAGTGTTTCTTTTTATTGACCTCTTTTTGCTCTGTATGCACCACTCTGCTTTTACTCATTAGTGATTGATCTCTGCTCCCCTCCACAGCATGTCTTTTTCCTGATTCTCTCCCCTCAGCCCCAACCAGTCCCAGCAGAAGACTGCCCCTCCCTGAGCCTGGTTCTGCTGGAGGTTTCTTCCTGTTAAAAGGGAGTTTTCCTTCCCACTGTCGCCAAGTGCTTGCTCATAGGGGGTCGTTTTGACCGTTGGGGTTTCTCTGTAATTATTGTATGGCTTTTGCCTTACAATATAAAGCGCCTTGGGGCGAATGTTTGTTGTGATTTGGCGCTATATAAATAAAATTGATTTGACTCTCCGCCAGTGGCGGCTGGCCCATAGGGGGTGCTCGGGCGCTGCCCTGCTAGATGTGGAGGGGAAAAGTCATAATATATATATATTTAAAAAAGTATTATCAATGTCAGTTTTACTTAATAGTATGTGCCTACATGTAATATGAATGATTAAAACAACACTTCCTCCAACTGACTCTCATTCAACAGTGCATTTCCACCGACAGGAGCAGAGAACGTATCATTCCTCGTCTTGGGCGATCATTCAAAGCGCCCTTGAAGTGCAGCGAAATAACCAATTGTATGTAGTTGCTAGGGAAAATTAATACATATTTGGCAAATCAACATTGCCAAAATTAATGGCTTTGGGGCGCCGGAATTTTAGCCCTTGCTACAAAAATGCGGGAACGTTAGATTACATTCAGCGATACATGTGACGCTGCAGCTGTCAGTCAGTCAGGAAGAGCGACGACGACGTTTGGGTTATATTTATTTATTTTTATTTTTGTCTCCGTGTGTTTTGCTGGAGTAAGTTGAAGAACTCTTCTGAGGTTTAAAACGGGACAAAACTAATCAAATCAATGACATCAAAATTTCGCGGGGATCCTTTTGGAGGCGCATGGAGGTGCGCACATATCAGATCAGATCTTATACGTATATCAGATCTTTCTCGTGGTTTAATGACAATTGCACATCCCGGTTGGGGTCGTTATAAACCGTGTCAGGCTTCATTCACACTGTCAGCGCGCACACGTCACGGAGGCTGCTGATCTGCGGGGATAGAAAAGGAGCGCATCCACCTCTTCAGGTGAGCTGACGAGCTGCTCAGATTTATTCCCAAATGTTGCTCCTGGTGTGGAAACGAGGATGAAAACTTAAGATAAAACGAATGAGTGATGTTTTTTGTTTGTTTTAGGGGGTCAAAGCTGTGATCTTTATTGGGACAGCAGACCAGTTATAACGGTAATAGGGGAGGCCGGGGCTGTTTGTAACAGTGTTCAAAGCTGCAGCCATGCTGGTATTTTGATTTCACTACGTTATGAGGATCAGTTCACAGAAGTGAAATATTCTTTGGAGTATTCCACAGTCTAAAACAAATTATTTGCTCAGTTTAAAAACAAAACAAAACAAAACCCTAAAATAGCAATTTGCATGTTTTTTTAAAGAAATTCTAACTCAGCCACTCAGTACACACAAGACACTTATAGTCAGACAAACCCAAGTTTAGCAACGCATTTAATTAAGTGGTTTTGTAAACTTAATTTGCTTTGTCTTCTACACTCTTAATTAATTTTAACCAATTTAATTTAAAGGTTTTGGTGTTATTAGTTAGTCAAGTTATTTAAGTTTTTCAAGCTTCTTTAGTTTGCCTCCATTCCACTCACTAATGTTCACGCAAAATATTACCTTAATTTTCTCTCTCTCTCTCTCTCTCTCTCTCTCTCTCTCTCTCTCTCTCTCTCACAGACAAACATTTTTCTCTCTCTCTCCTCTCTCCTCTCTCTCTCTCTCTCTCATCTCTCCTCTCTCGCTCTCCTCGT